>NC_056732.1:610445440-610527940 GCF_019279795.1 Protopterus annectens | reverse complement strand
TTTGATTTTTCAGTGCTTCCTCCATTTTTCAATAGTATGTAATTAAGACATCTGCCTGGTGTTCCATGGGTTTGATTTGTTTTTATTTTCATATTTGCAGTGTTTACTAGTCTATTTTGAAGTATTTTGGCAACAATGTGTAATCAGTATTTGAAATACTTTTAGAGGTCCGTAAATGAATATGTATCAATTCTCTGCATAAATGCAAATTAAAATGGCTTGTTTTATGTTTCCAGATATCTATTTGTTAGACTACATGTAATACACACACACACACACACACACACACATATATATATATATATATATATATATATATATATATATATATATATATACACATACACGTATATACATATATATACCTATACATATATATAAAAAACATGCCAGCACTAGTTCACCCTTTGTTACTAAACTCAACATTTTGCTAGAGTCATAGGTTAGGTTGTGTAATTCTGCACATAATTTCTTCAGAAATGTTTTCTCATAAAACAAGTCTTCTTTCAATTAATTTGGACAGTGTTTGAGAGCTTTGTAGATGTTGCAAGTTTCATTAGCAACCCTGGGTAGTGAAGAATCTAATGGGAGAGGTAAAGCAAATGCCTGCTCACCTGTCTCAGTGGGAGGGCTGGTCGAGTAAGTCCTTGGTGTGCACACTGTGACTAAAATCCTCAGTGGGCACCAAATATTATACAGCGGTGTTTGCTGTAAAAGAAACAAGATCTTCTGAAGGGCATATCTCTCAAGGAAGCAGGTCAGACCCCTGGCAAAGGCCCATTGCATGGCCTCCCTTAAGCATGTATGAGCATGTGTAGAGACAGCAGGGACAACATCTTCAGTTCGCTGTGTAAATGACAGCTTTGCTCCTGTAGCCCAACTCTTGCCTACAAGGGAATGAATTAGCCTTATGGTTCTCACCCCTGGGAGAAGGAACAATTCAGTTCAGCATCAGGGGAGGCTTGATGATCTGGAGGAAAAAATTAACTTAGGCAGTTCAGAATTTTCATGACTCACTCTCTTTATATACATATATATATATATATATATATATATATATATATATATATATATATAGGTCTACCTGAAAATGATGAAAGTGCAGAACGCCGATGACGTGAACACCGACACCGGAAGATCGACAACGGAGAAGACCGACAGTTGAGAATCCCAACGCTGAGAACACCAACATGTTAAGGTAAGTGTGCAATAGGGACGGACTTAGGGTCAGGGTGTGGGTAAGGTAAATGTATGATAGTGATGGACGTTAGGGTAGGGTGCGGGTCAGGTAAGTGTGCGATAGTGATGGACTTTAGGTTTAGGGGCAGGTTAAGTGAGCTAGGGTTAGGGTGCGGGTAAGGTAAGAGTGTGATAGTGACAGACTTGAGGGTTAGGGGCCGATTAAGTGAGTTAGGGTTAGGGTGCGGATAAGGTAAGTGTGCGATAGTGACAGAGTTAAGGGTTAAGGGCGGATTAAGTGAGTTAGAGTTAGGGCGCGGGTAAGGTAAGTGTGCGATAGTGACGGACCTTAGGGTTAGGGTTTGGGCTAAGGTTAGTGCATAGATAGTTGTGTATGTAAGGTTTAGTGTAGGTTTGTAAGGTTTTTTTGTGTGCTTGTGTTGTGTGTGTGTTTTTCAGGAAAGGTATTTGTTTTGTATTTGTTTTGTTGATTGTCGGGATTTTGGTTTGTCGGGCATGTGAAGTTTCGTGTTTTGAACTTTCTTTTTTTGTCATTTTTTTTGTGTCGGTTATTTCGTTATCGGTGTTTTGGCATGTCGGTGTTATCAGGTAGACCTATATATATATATATATATATATATATATATATATATATATATAGTTCCCCTTTACAATCCCGAAATACAGAAAGTGCATAAGCGCCAATTTGAATATCTCGATTCCGCACTTATGCAGTGCAGCAATGGGATGAGAAGTGTTTGGCCAAGATGTTTTACGGAAGTGAAGGTAAGTGAATGTATGTGAGTGTTATTGTAAGCTGTGCGTGTGGGTTAGGGTAGGGAGGTTGTGTTTGTGTGTGTGTGATATGTGTGTGTGTGTGTGTGTGTGTGTGTGTGTGTGTGTGTGTGTGTGTGTGTGTGTGTGTGTGTGTGTGTGTGTGTGTGTGTGCGAGGGAGTGTAGAATGTCTGCATGTGAGTAATGCATTTCTTGACTGTTAGTGCAATCTCGGGGTTGGTATATATAAGTGGGGGGGTGAGGGGGGGGTGCAGCTCCCCTGCATAGATGTAGTGTAGAAATGTGTAGTTTGTGTGTTGTGGGTTGAATGGTGTTCGTGTTGTGTGGTGTATGGTTTGTGAATGTTCGGGATTTTCGTTTTTCGTGTTTGTGTGTTTCGGGATTGTGTGCTCTTCACCTTTATAGTTTAGAGATACTGAAGTTCGAGCTTTCAGTATTTCGAGATTATAAAGGGGAACTATATATATATATATATATATATATATATATATATATATATATATATATATATATAGATACATAGCTAGATAGATATATTTATACATCTCTCCTTACATGCACATCTATGACTCCTTTCTTTCTGGCATCTTATCCTTCAGCTGTTTTGGGTCCTGGCTTAAGTGTAGCTTTCTGTTATCCCTGTGGTGGCACCTGCTGTTCCCCCTCCATCTCTGTTATCTTCCCTTTACCCTTTTCCTCCTCCCCAGGTCCCACACACCTCTGTACACATCTTTATTTACTTGTACCTGTATTTTCTATAATAGGTACATAATTGTTACAGCAATTCAAACTTGTATTTGTTTATCATGCTGGCATTATAACTCATTTGCTTTAACTTAATTTATATTATATTGATTCTTCTGTACTGCCTAATGTTTTCTGTTGGTTACAAATTTGTCTTGTTTTTTTTTGTTGGTTGGTTGAGGACTGGGTATGTCAGTCACAGCTGACTGATTTCAAATGTAGCCAGGATTGTTACTATTATTGCTTGGTCTTTGTAGTTTCTGTTTATTATTTGTTTGATTTGTTTCTTATCTGAATTTTTTCATTAAAGGACTTTCCTGAAGTTAGATGTGTATCCTTTTGGATTATTCCAAGTAAACATTTACGAAATAAATAAAGATTTACTTTAACTAGTAACTCCTCAATATGTTTGTCTTTAGTTTGACAAGTATTATTTTGATTATTCAAAACTTTTTTTCACTTATTTCAATTTTCACTTTTATTTTCAAATTGATACACACAGTCTTCCTTTTTTATAAGAAGTGTTTATTATCTTCAAACCGTCACTTCTTCTTTAGCATTATTTTTTTTTGTTTTAAGTGCATTAAGCCTTCAGTTTTATTGGCCATTCTTTGTTTTCTTCTAACATCAAAGAAACTTATTATCAGATATGCATGGAACATTGTTCTATAGAGAGGATTTTATTGGGGTACTGAAGTAACTTTTTAGTAGGGAAGTGCTGTCCTTACTTTGCAGAATCAGCCACTGATAACTTCAGACCCTCTACTCATCACATTACTCTGTCCTTCACAGGGCCACCACATATTCAGGCTCACCCTGAAAATATCCCTCTATTGGGTAAGCTCCATCTCTCAATATAATAACAACCTGTCAGCTATGTTGGTTCTGAATGTTCCTCAACTGGGTACAGGTATTGGCATGCAGGTACAAGCATATTGCAAACAGCTCATGACTGTGTGGTTTGTGGGTTCTTAACTTCCCCACTGCACTGATTTCATGATGCATGTGCATGCTGGGGTGCCATGGGACACTGAAAGGGGAACATCTCTCCAGTCATGGCGATGCACAACCAGAAAAAGAAATAAGAGGAAGTCTTCTCTTTCTCATAAACAAATCCATTACAGGTTCATAGATAAGTACTAGGCTAGCTGATCTTGCAGGCCATTTGAAGACTAGCCAGTTTCACTTTTGGTGCTTGAACTAACCTGTCCCATTTGTTGTTAGACTGGCCTTACACATTACATGGTTGATAATTATGTATTATCACTATTCCGAATAACTGTGATCATACCATAGATAATCTGAGGGGACCCATGCATGGCATAAAGCATTTATGAACTGCCTCTGTCCATTAGTAAGTACTACAGGGGCTTTGTTACCCATCCATAGATCCAAGTTGTACTTGAATATGGACAGGGATGATTTTTATTTTTTTTGCATGGATGGGGAGTCTGTTGCAGTGCAGTGGTATCCTCTATGAGATATACCTGTCCCT
The DNA here is from genome assembly GCF_019279795.1 of Protopterus annectens. Lineage (NCBI taxonomy): Eukaryota > Metazoa > Chordata > Ceratodontiformes > Protopteridae > Protopterus > Protopterus annectens. The sequence goes on along the minus strand of NC_056732.1, from coordinate 610,523,726 downwards.
CCAAACCATTCTGTCATTGTTGCAGAAGGTTTTGACCCTTGGACTGAGAATCTTTGATGCCATTTGACTTGTTGGTGTGCAGTAAATCCATCCATATTGGGTCAAAGTATGCCTTGTATGCCAGACACAGGTCACTTTTTGGTAGTCTGCAGGATACTGAGTATAGTGACAGAGCTTTGAGTCGATCTGTATAGAATTGTTTAGGCCTTATATCCTTTTATTAAGGTATCTCTCTGAGCATTCCAGTTGTTGCATGCATATGGACAGATACAGGCTAAAGGGGGCATCATCCTCAATAATTGGCCTAATGAGGGTTGAGTAAATAGGGTCAATGACATTTCTTGATGTAGACACAATCCCTTTATTTATAACTTGTGCAATATAGAAGGAATTTCTTATGACGATGGATACATCTTGATCAAAAGTTAGGTCACTGTGCGCATACGTTCCCAAATCCCAAACAAATGGGTCACCTTTTAGGATGTGTATTGTTAATGTAGTAGTCCCTTGGGATGGGCAACTTCCCAAAGGATACAATGCATTTTTTTGGCATTTAGCTTCAGTCCATGATTCTGGCACCAGTTACTTGTTTGGGACAAACCTTCCTACAGGATGGCTAAGTCACTTAGGGTTGTAATAACTGTTGCTACTTTGCAGTCATCTGCAAACATAGTCAGTCAGGGCCCTTTGGTATTGGCTTTTACTTCAGAGAAGTAGAAGCCAAACAGGAGAGATCCCAGCACCATCAACTGTGGGACTCCACTCTTCACTGGTCTCTTTATAGAGGTAGCATCCCCTATTTTGATTTCCTGCATCCTATTTGTGAGTCAAGTGGCAATCCGTTGAGTGATGTTGGGATTTATTCCAAGTTTATTAAGATTTTCTACTATGCCTGAGTAGGGGAATTATGTCAAAAGCTTTGGCCAGGTTGAGGTATGTGTTGTATACTATTTTACCTTCATCCATTGCTTAAGTGACCTTTTCAAAAAAGACATCCAAGCTGAATAAGCATGACCTGTCCTTGATGAATCCAAACTGAGACTGATCCAGTGCTTGAAGGATCCCTATGTCTTTGCTGATTATTTCCATAATAAGTCTTTCCATGTCTTTGCATGTGAGGCTGGTCAGACTTAGAGGTCTGTAGTTGCCTGGGTCTGTGGAAGGTCATCCTTTCTGCAAGGGAATGATCATAGCTGCTCTCCATTCACTTGGTACAAAATCTGAGACTGAACAGTATTGTTGGGGGAGGGGGGCTAAATCGTGTTTCATTCTATTTAAGATGCAGCCAAGGATATTGTCAGGACCCATCAACACAGTATGTTTAGCTTTTGATAGTACTTTTAGGACTTGGTATTGTGTGATAACTGGAGGTGAATCAGTTTCAAGTATATGTTGTGAGATAAATGGAGGGGGGAGAGAGGGTACAGGTTGAGATGACTTTAATGGCCAGTAGGTTTACTATATCTTCAGCCTCAGTGTAGGTAGCATCATTCACAATCAGCTCAGCACGTTGCTTGATTGTGTTTCTAAGATTACAAACATAACTAAAAAAGGCCTTGTTATTGAAACTGACTTTGGTGGATTTTATTAAGCTTGTGAGTTATTTGTTTATTTCAGTGATGAGGGCTCTGTCATACTGGGAATTTGCTCATTATTTTTGGTCACAATTCTGTACTTTTAGAGGAGGGAGAAAGTTAACTGTAAGTAATTTTTTTTCTTAAAAATTAATATTTTAGAGTGCATGATTTTGTTGTAAAGTTTTACCAGTTATTTTTAAGTGTAATGGGGATACTAATTTCTCCTTGTTCAATTTTAAGAAATGGAGGCACTACAGTGTAAAAAAAGAAGAAAAGTCTAGTCAAAAGAACACGACAGAAGAAAAATGCATGTACTTTTTCTCATACTTGCATGGGAAATGACTGGATTAAGGCCCTTAGCTTGATCTAGTAAAAACTTTTAAGAGAAAGCAAATAAATGAAAAAGAACAATGAATATTATAAAGCTTTTTTTCTAGCAAATAAATGTATGCTTAGTAGCAACTCTGTAGCTGGTCCTCAAGTTTTCATGGAGACAATCTGATAAAGAGAAATGGCTAGGATCTAATGCTTTCTGAAAGGATTCAAGTGTTTCCCCAGCTGGTAGAGTTACAAAAATAAGACAAAACCAGACAGCACTTAGCAGAAGCACAGACTGCACCATGCATCTTAACATGGATAACCTTTCTTTTAGGCTGTCAGTTTGGGACACATTTCTATTAGGAGGGTAAAACTTTAATATTTGAAGATGTACATAATCTTGTGTGTTAGTATTAAGTTAATAAGTCTTAGGGGGGTATTGGTGGTGCATTTTTTTTTTTTATTTGAGGGCTTTCAATAAATCAAAAAGTTTTGTAAAATGTGGCATAAGCTCAAATGGATATGACAAAAAACAACTATATAAAAGTTCAACCTGCCAAACAGTGTATGCATGTAACACAAAAGCTGGAAATAGACATGTAACAAAAAAGCTGTTACATATAAAAGATGGGAATAATAACTTTTTAACATAATGATGCTCTCTATAATGTCTTTAAATGTCAATGTTCTCACAGATAAATATAAAAAAGTAGGAGTAGAGAACTATATTAAAAATGTAGAGTGCAAATAGTTATGGTAAAGGAGACATACTTGGAAAGAACTGAACATGTGAATTTGATAAAGAACGGTTTTCAGGATGATTATTCAACAGAATATCTGGGATAAAGGAAAAGAAGAGTACTTTTATTAATTGCAAGAGGAGCTCATATAATGATACAAGAGGATAAAAAAAGATAATAATGCTAGATTTGTAGTACTAAGGGACTACTGGCAAAGGAGGGGGATTATACTGGCATGTATTTATATTCCACCTAAAACAGCTATAATGGAGCTTAAGAAAATTCTGGGAGAAATAATCAGCTTTCAGCAAGGAATATTACTTATACTTGGGGAATAGAATTTGATTTGAAGCAGTGAAAATGTATCTGAGCAGCCCAGAGGGGAAAATATAACAAAGGAGGGTAGATTTTTAAAGGAACTTATGAAAACATTTGGCACGGAAGATGTGAATTCAGTACTAGGAGTTCAGAGTGAATTTACTTATTATTCCCCAAGATACAAAAAATGGGCTAGGCTAGACATAATTTGCATTTCACAGAAACATGTGCATTAAATTGAAAGTCTTGATACACACCCAATAACTATTTTAAATAATGCGCCAATAATAACTAAAATAAAAACACAGGGTAATGAAATAAAAATGCGACACTAGTGCTTTCCCACTTAACTGTTGAAAAGAGAGGGATTTAAAGCATGGGTAGTGGAAATTATTGATGAGCTATTATAGAAGATAGTAATTTCTTCTGAAAAAATAGCTAGGGAGTGGGATAAAATTAAAGTGGACTTTAAAAATAGGTTGGAAACAAAAGAAAGGGAGATATGGTTAAGAAGTAACAAGAATTATTTAGAGGGACTGACAAATGTCAAAGTATTGCAGAAAGGGGGGGAAATCTCACAGAACAAGAAGAGGAGCAACTAAAGAATGCTAAACAGAAAATAAGGAATTACCTCAATAATATGCATGAGTTTAGAAAGATTGCTGTTAAGCAACTTCTTTTTGGTCTTAACTCTAGACCACAAAAACTTTAAGTACAACAATGCAGGCAACAGAAAGTAGAAAGGGCTACCTCCAAGCTTAGGAGCCTACAACAAGGAAGATAACAAGAGATGCTGTAGTGGTATTAGAAATATTTTGGAAATTCTATGAAAATCTGTATAAAGCAGAGAAATATGGAAATCAAAAAAGGTACACATGGAAATGTTTATGGAAGAATTAAATATGCCAAGGTTAGAGTTAGATGAGGCTGAATTACTAACAGTTAGGATAGGAGGAGATGAGATAAAAGTGGTAATATATAACTAATCCACAGGACATTCCCCAGGAATAGATAGCATTTCTGTGGACGTTTGGAAACTATGAGGGAAAAAACTGATAAAGATCTGGAAGGTTTTGTATATCCATATTTTAAGAAGAGGAGAAGTACCAACATCCTGGAAGATAGCGGTGGTAGCTGTAATACCTAAAGAGCATAAAGATCCATCAGATCCAGCTTTATACAGGCCCATTTCAATACTAAACCATGATTATAAACTGTTTATGTCTATAATGGCTAAAAGAATGACAAAAGTGATACCAAAATTGATAGATATGGAGCAATGTGGTTTTGTGGAGAGGAGGCAAACAGATGACAACATTAGCAAAACATGATGATCCAGAGGGAAGAAGAATGTAAGAAAATACCACTGTTGTTGGTGGGTCTTGATGCAGGGGAAAGCATTTGACAGCGTAATCTGAGACTTTATGAGCAGGGCAATGGAAGTATTTGCATTCCCTGATAAAATTATAAGGTTTATTAAGATGATATATGAGGGATCAGAGGCAAAAATTAGAGTGGATGGGTTCCTCTAATGTCTGCTTAAGCAGAGGAACCAGACATGGGTGCCCTCTGTTCTCTTTGTTATTTGAATTATATTTAGAACCACTGGCAAAGAAAAGAAGGGACTCACAAATTCAAGGACATAATTGGTATGGCAGACAAGAATAGCTGGCTCTGTTTGTAGATATCATTTTCTAGCTGATAAAACCAGAAAAGGACATTTCAGTGTTGTTGATCATTTTAAAACAGTTTCCATTCTTTTTGGATACACAATTAATAAAGCTAAACAAAAGCAATAGCTGTAAATCATGTATCCACACATGAATTGGTTCAACAATATATATATATATATATATATATATATATATATATATATATATATATATATATATATATATATATATATATATATATAGGGGCATGATAATATCCATATATATGGGGGCATGATAAAATGAAGTACTTACGAGTATGGATTAAAAATGATACTGGTGTAACTAAGCCAACATGGGAATGGAGAAAGGAGATTCTGCTGATAGGGATGACTGCAATTATGGATAGAATAGGCAGGAGGGGTCTGGAATTTATTGGAGAAAACTGGCAAAGGAACCACAATATTGGGAGCAAATAACTAGACAGGGAAAGGTAATAGAATGGGAAGAGGCCAAGAATATATTTAGACTGCAGGTTAGAGATTGCCTTCCTTATCAAGGAATTATATCAGAATATAGGCAAAGAGAAAGAAATAGGTGGGTCCTAAATAAAACACCAGCACTGATAGATTTTTGAGCAGACTCTAGAACAGAAGATGCCATTAAAAAAGGAATAATTAGTAGAACATATAAAATATTGCATGATAACTATAAGAATCAATCAGAGGAGGTTAGAAAGGATTGGGGAAAAAGACTGGATAAGCAATTCATAAAGAAACAATGGGAGGATATATGTATGTCTCATAAATATGCAACACAATCTAGAAGTTTTAGGATTTTTGCTTGGAAATGTTTACACAGATATTTTTATACCCCAAGTAGACTCCAGAGAATTTTTTCCTCAGGTAGAGAACAAATGTTGGAGGTGTAACAGGGAAGAAAGAATACTTGGGAACATATTATCTGGGAGTGCAGTGGATTGGTGGACTTTAAGGATTCCCTGTGGGATGAACTGTCGGAGATGCTGGGTGGGTGGATTGGTGTGACAAGGGAGATGTTTTTTCCGAGCTATGATACAGAATCGTAATTGCCTAGACATGGTAAGGCCTTTCTGTGTCTAATTATGGTGGCTGCCAAAAAAAGCAATTACTAGGAAATGGAAATCAAAATCTAAGCCAACTATATTAGAAGTAGTGAATATAGTAGCAGATATAAAACAACTGGAATTGAGATCTTTAGAAAAGGGTAGGAGCAAACTACATGAGAAAAATGGGAATTGTGGGAACAATACCTACAGGGAAGGAATGAGGTTTAGAAGAAGGCAGGACTTAAATGAGACATGTAATGTATGACTGAAAATGATTGGGTAGATTATAAGTGATGTATAATGTTTGCAACTGGAAGTTTGTCATTATGGTTTGTGATGTAAAATGCTTGCAACTAGGATTGTATCCACGTGGTTTGTTTTCATTTATATAAATGTATGATTACTTATGTCATAAGTGATGGTTTAATAAAGATGTTTCTTGTTTAAAAAGAGGGGAAGGAACTGAATAATTTATGTAATGTTGGAAATGATTTTTCGATACTTTGATACAGAATCAGAATTGCCTAGACATAGTAAGGGCTTGCTGAGCCAAATTATGGTGGTAGCCAAAACAGCAATTACTAGAAAATGAAAATCATAGTCTAAACCAACTGGACTAGAAGCAGGGAATATAGTAACAGAGATAAAACAACTGGAATTGGGATCTATAGAAAAGGGTAGGAGCAAATTACATAGAAAAAATGGAAACTGTGGGGACAATACATATAGGGGAGGAATGAGGTTAAAAGAAGGCAGGATTTAAACGAGCTATTTAATGTTTAACTGACAATGATTGGGTAGATTTAAGTGATGTATAATGTCCCCAACTAAAATTATATCAATATGGTTTGTGACATATAATGCTTGCAACTAATATTATGTCAATATGGTTTGTTTTCATTTATATAAATGTATGATTGCCTATGTCATAAGTGATAATTTAATAAAGATGTTTCTTGTTTAAAAAATGTTTTACTTTTATGGTAAAGCTTGTTGATATTATGGTTCCATATGGGGGTTTGTTTCTACAGTTTGCCTTTCACTTGTTCGTATAGGGTACAGCTGCCTCTATGCAGCTGTTTACATGCTGGTATAATGTGGTTTTGTATTCCTTGTCAGTTTCTACAATTTAACATAATGACACTGATAATGATCTCAGTTAATATGTCTGTGTCTATCTGAGACAACTCTGTCTTAGTGAATGCTGCTTTACATCTCCTCCATCTTCCTCACTCGATTGTTGTGAGCATCCTTTGTTCATTGCTACAGGTGCTTATCAAATGCAATTAATCCTTAGCCACCTCTGTGATGTAGATGGATAAAGCCCTGACTGCAGTACAGATGATCCCAGTTTAATTAGTGGCTCAGGTATCTTTAGGAACTGGCTGTAGGATGGGAGTTTCTTGCTCATCCATCCTAGAGTGAGGAAGACTCATGCCTGTCACTAGTGTGACACCTACAATAGTGGCGGTATTAGGTGTCTCACCTGAAAGCATGGGCCTAGGGAGTCTGTGCTGTCATGCTGCACTTGCACTAGTCACATGAGCCCTCTTCAGAGGCTAGCAATTGCAGAACGTAGTGAGCCACAGCTAGAGATGGGGGTATCCGCCTGGACAGAAGGTAGGCTGCCCTACAGGACTAGCAAGCTAGTCTACTCCCTACCATCCAATTCTCTCCTCTAGGAACAGATGGGACAATTAGGTTTCTAGGGCAAGAACAAATGGGCCATAGAGCTTTTGCCTAGCAAAGGAGTGTCTGTCCCCTGTCCCCATGGAACATATGGGTCAACTGGGTGTCATTACTAGAGCATATTAAGCCAATTTCACTGTCACCTATAATATCTATGACAATTCCTTTACTCTCAGATTGTCCATCAGGCTACTTGTCCAGTTGTTAGATCTGGTAGTTATTCTTTATTAAACTATATTGTAATCAATGCTTCTGGAAGGATCAGTGTTCCTGACATTAAGGAACATCTTCTTAATGATCTCTGCCTTGTCTCTAGATTTTATTACACCCAGTACAAGAAGTCCCCTGATAAAATAATGACAACTTGCGAAAAATACCATGCTCCTTGAAACCTTGAAATGCCTCTCACCTGTCCCCCCATCCCACACATACACAATTATACTAGTCACTTCTTCCTCAGAAGCTTTCACTTAATAAGTTTCATTTTTGGATTTACTCGTCTCTCACTTTTTTAACAAGGCTAGTAAATAAAGTGAAATGTACTCTCCTACCTGGGAAGGGATACTTTCAGTTGGTAATGGCATACATTCCCAGTCTCTAATATGGCTGCATACTTGCCTCCTTTTCATCTGAATCTAATACAGGCTTTCTTCAAATGGGTTGTAATACAGTCTGTAAATTCATGTGTAACCCTACAGCCACAGTGTACCACTGCAGCTCCCTAGAGAAACCTCTTCCCATCATTCTACAGGTCAGACACCTAGATTGTACTATTTACAGACACATGGACTACTGTTCATCTCTAAGGAATGCTCTTTACTTAAATGTGTTTTCTAGATTCCATTTCTCCTTCTTTATGACTTTGCACTTGCTTATCCCACCCTGACAGTGCTAATGTGTACCAAATTTGCATTCTGTATACTCAAGCCAGACAATTTGGAATAGTATCCTTGCTGTCATGCATGAACAGCCATGTTTAAATATGCTCTTTTCGCATCTAAAATATTTTCTCTTTGTTGTGTGCAACTGTTAAGGCTACTCTGCAATAACATAATCTTGCTACTATATTCAAATGATGGCTGTTGAGAAGATGTAATGTTTGTCAATTAGGTTTTGTCAAAACAGACATCAGCTGGCTTGCTTCTTCAATTTTCTCTTTCATTGTAACTTTTCCATTCAAAGAATTAGATCACAGAATATAGGCAGTTAGGGAGTTTTGTCTTACACACAGTGCTGTGCGCTCTCTGAGTTAGTATATTTAGACATGCATAGATGTGGAGTGGTACAGGGGGCTTGTTCCTATGCAAAAACACTGCTTTTGTAATGTTAATGGTAGTCAGTGATATAATGGCAGCCAGTCTGAAGGAGACTGAAGACTGCAAAGTGGTGACAGGGGAAAGCATATTTATGTAGCATAGGATTGTGGTTTGTAGGATGACATTCATCATCAAAAAGAAGAGGAGGCGAGTGAGGGCAGTGCCAAGGATCAAATGGTGGAAGTTGAAAAAGGATGACTGCAATGTGGAGTTCAGGTAAGAGTTAAGACAGACACTAGGTGGCAGTGAAGAGTTACCGAATAGCTGGTTAACTACAGCACAGCTAGTAAGGGAGACAGCTAGAAGGTGCTTGGTGTGACATCTGGACAGAGGAAGGAGGACAAGGAGACCTGGTGGTGGAATGAGGAAGTACAGGAGAGTATACAGAGGAAGAGGTTGGTGAAGAAGAAGTGGGATTGTCAGATGAAAAAATAGACAGCAGTACAAGGACATGAGGCATATGGTGAAGAGAGAGGTGGGAAGGCTAAAGATAAGGTGCATGGGGAATTGTATAAAAGGTTGGACACTAAGGAGGGAGAAAAGGACCTGTACCGATTGGCTAGACAGATGGACCAAGCTGGGAAAGATGTGCAGCAGGTTAGGGTGATAACTGATAAAAAGGGAAATGAGCTCAGAAGTGAAGAGAGTGTGTTGAGCAGATGGAAAGAGTACTTTGAGGATCTGATGAATGAAGACAATGAGAGAGAGAGAAGCCTAGATGATGTGGGGATAGCAAATAAGGAAATGCAATGGATTAACAAAGAGGAAGCAAGACAGCTATAAAGAGGATGAAGAATGGAAAGGCTGTTGATCCAGGTGACATGCCTGTGGAAGCATAGAGGTGTTTACGAGAGACGGCAGTGGAGTTTTTAACCACATTGTTTAACGGAATCTTGCAAAGTGAGAGGACGCCTGAGGAGTGGAGAATAAGTGTATTGGTACTGATTTTTAAGAATAAGAGTGTTGTACAGAGCTGTACTAACTACAGAGGGATAAAATTGATCAGCCACAGCATGATGTTATGGGAAAGAATAGTGGAAGTTAGGTTAAGAATAGAGGTGATGCTTAGTGAGCAGCAGTAAGATTTCATGCCAGGAAAGAACACTACAGATGCAATGTTTGCTCTGGGGTGTTGATGGCGAAGTATAGAGAAGGTCAGAAGGAGTTACACTGTGTCTTTGTGGACTTAGAGAAAGCACATGACAGGGTGCCTAGAGAGGAATTGTGGTATTGTATGAGGATGCCAGGAGTGGCAGAGAAGCCTGTAAGAGTGGTTCAGGATATGTAGGAGGGCAGTTTGACAGTGGTGAGGTCTGCAGTACACGTGACGGATGCATTCAAGGTGGAGGTGGGATTACATCAAGGATCAGCTCTGAGCCCTTTCTTATTTGCAATGGTTCATAGGTTCATAGGTTCATAGGTTGGTACTAGGCTGTCGGCCCAAGGGCCTATACAAGCCTAGCCATAACAATTCCTTGGTGATGGACAGCTTGACAGATGAGATCAGACAGGAGTCCCCGTGGACTATGATGTTTGTGGATGACATTTTGATCTGTAGTGAAAGTAGAAAACAGATTGAGGAGACCCTGAAGAGGTGGAGATATGCTCAAGAGAGGAGGGAATGAAGGTCAGCAGGACTAAGACAGAATATATGTGTGTGAATGTGAGGGAGGACAGAGGAATGGTGAGGATGCAGGGAGTAGAGTTGGCAACGGTGGATGAGAAGTACTTGGGATCAAGAGTTCAGAGTAATGGTGAGTGTGGAAGAGAGGTGAAGAAGAGAGTACAGGCAGGGTGGAGTGGGTGAAGAAGAGTGTCAGGAGTGATTTGTGACAGACAGGTACCAGTAAGAGTGAAAAGGAAAGTGTACAAGATGGTAATGAGACCAGCTGTGTTACATGGGTTAGAGACGGTGGCACTGATGAAAAGACAAGAGTCAGAGCTGGATGTGGCAGAGTTAAAGATGTTAACATTTGCACTGGGTGTGATGAGGAGGAACAGGATTAGAAATGTGTATATTAGAGAGTCTGCTTAGGTTGGACAGTTTGGAGACAAAGCCAGAGATGTGAGATTGTGTTGGTTTGGACATGTGCTGAGGAGGGATGCTGGGTATATTGGAAGAAGGTTGCTAAGGAAGGAGCTGCCAGGTAAGAGGAAAAGAGGAAGGCCTAAGATAAGGTTTATAGATGTGGTGAGAGAGGACATGCAGGTAGTTGGTGTTACAGAGCAAGATACAGAGGACAGGAAGAAATGGAAACAGATGATCCACTGTGGTGACTCATAACGGGAGCAGCTGAAAGAAAAATCAGAAGAAGAATGGCAGCCAGTGATATGAGTTGTCAACTGTTGTTTTTCCACTGAAATTAGTTCTGATGTAAGGTTTCATAACAGTTTAGCCAGACAACACCTCTCCCCCACCCTCAACTGAAGCTACAGTGGTATGCATATTATATTTTATTACTATATGATGCAAAATCTTTCCTTCTACTTTTGCCTCTTCTCAGTATGGACATTTGGAATTGTTATTGCTGTCTCTGCATACTCTTGTAATAGCTGATCCATCCATGCATGATTACAAATCACAGCTGACTCCCAGAGTGACTCCATGAGCAGCTACCACCATCCATGGAGTTTACTAGGCAAAGGAAAAGATGGAAGTAACTTTCTTCCATATCATACACACAAACGCACACAAACACACACACACACACACACACACACACACACACACACACACACCTATGTGTTAAAGTCACAAATCCACCAAATGCACATCTTCAAAATGTAGAAGGATACTGGAGAAAGCCCATGCAAACACAGGGAGGACATGCAGACTCTATACAAAAAGCACCCTAGCTGAGAATCAAACTGGAGTACCTGTTTCTGTGATTCAGTAGTGCTACACACTGTACTATTATGCCACCCATAATAGCTGATGCATTATTCTTATTGTAATGGGCTGTTACTAAAACAGAACTACTACAGCAAGTTCACTAATCTATAAAATAAATAAATATGTTGGTGATGGCATCTTTCTAGTGAGCAAAAAGACTACTTTATAGATTTATACAGAAATATATATAACATTCATTTCTGATGTACTATAATACCGACCCACTACAGACATGTTCTGGATATGTATTGCACGCTCAACTATGAAAAGAAGTTACACATCTAGCCATAATGAAAATTAAATGTATTGCAACTTGGCCAGCTTTGACAATTAAATGACTGTGCAAGTCAGTACGTCACCTAAACATAGAAGGTAATATCTCAAATTACTCTTTGACAGCTGTTAATGAAACTTTCAGAGAATTATACATGAATCTTTGGGTATTACTATACCTAATTTCAACATTTTGCAGATAAAGACTTATGTGCAGCTCAATATTAAAGATGGCTGGCCATTTTGTTCTTGGAAGCACAGAAAATTTTGATGGTGGCATCTTTCCAGTGACTGGAAAGGGTACTTTCATGGACAATTATATATGCCTTTTACTTCTTGTTTATTGCTTACTCAGTACATATATGTTCTAAATATGTATTGCTTTCCCCATCCTGAACAGAAGTCATACATCCACACCCAATCTAAACCAGATATAATGCAACTTAGCAGCATGATATACTTTAATGTTCATATAGACTTACAGGTGATTTATATCAATGAAGGATTATAAATGGGAAGTAGTTTGACATTTTCAGTTAAACATTTTGTACACAATATTTTGATGTTTATATATAAACTGTACTTGGGGTATACTTTAAAGACAAAGTTGTATGTTGAAATTCTGAGTACCAGTTCTCAAGTCTCAGTGATGTTATATTTTTTCTGTCAGAACATTTCAAATGCTTGAAATGATTACCTTTAAGGACAAATAACTGAAGGTTTATTATGACGTTATAACATCATTATGCATTTATAATTTTTATCTATTCTTTATTTGCATCCATAAGAAACAGGAAATGTGTATGTTGTAAAATGAATCTAATGACAGTTGCAGTATGTATGCTTTGAAACTATTATAATAATTAAAGGATTCTGAAAGCCAAAAGGTGAAAGAAGAGACTGCATCTAAGAGCTGAAATTACCTGCTGTATTAACTATAACCTTTGAAAGCAATGCCCTGAGCAACACTAGGAGCCCTGCACTAAATAACCCCTCTTTGGCTGCTTGATTAGTAGTAGAATAACAGGGCTCTCCACTTGTTTGGTCTTTGTCTTTAGTGAAAGGGTAGTGTGCACTAGTTCACAAATAAAATAATACAGTCACTGCTTCTTAGTAAAACAGAAAATAATATATTTGGCTAATCGGTACCTCTTTTCACATAGCCCATGTTATAAGCATAGTAACCATTGTGTCTATGTAGAATGAAGATGTTGAATATTGTGATGTATGATGCTGCTAAGCTTCACATTCTGCCTCTCTCACACACACACACACACACACACACACACACACACACACACACACACACACACACACACACACACATAAGGATACTGATTAAAACCCAACAAATAATACTTTTGCATAGGTTATTGCTTACTAATACTTAATGAAGAAAGATGAAAGGGGAGTAACAAGAAATTTCAGCTAACTCAAGGAATCCATGAATTAAAAAAAACAGCCTGCAATGTAGAACAATGCAAAAATAATTTATCAACTAAGGCAGTGGTGTGGTGTGTATAAAACAGCCAACTTTCTGGGAATGCCCTGGGATCAAAAACTGGATGCATGGGATGGATACAATGTCATAGAGTGGAAGGCAGAATGACACATGTTGTTTATTACCTGGCAGACTCAGTTTAGCATCAGAAAATGAGAACTACCCTTGTTAAAATTGGTCCTTAATTTACCTCAGAGATTATTTTTGTTACAATATTTTGTGACCTATAAAAATATGAATGGTAAAAGTAGTGTTAACAAGGGGTTTTAATGTCAAAATGCAAATCATACATTTGTGGCACAAGAATCTAGATAGGATTACATAATGAGCAAAAAAGTAATAAATGCTATAATACAAGAACATGTTATAGTCTGTTGAACTAAATGCAACCCAACTTTACCTACTGAAATATAACTAATCTCTAACCTGTGCTGCATGTTGCATGTAACCAGAGAAATTAATTATTCATTATGGTATTGTGGTATAGGCTGTTTTTGTGTATTTTTTCAGTCTATATGTTTTCTTCAGTCATGGCTGGAGGAAGTAAACTATTGGGTCAATCAACCCATCTCATCATAAGTTGCCTTAATAGTTTAAAAATATGATTATCTAAAGATGACAGCGTGCTATTCTGCTTATGAAGTGACACCACTGTCAGAGGAAAGCAAACAGAAATAAATGTCACTGTACAGCCTACTGGTAAGATTTAATTTATGAGCTCTGGCACACCCACTGATATGTTCCAGAATCTTAAAGAGGGAGAAAGTCTTTCATGACCAAGTAAATAAGGTATTGAATTCCCCTAGGGAGGTGATATAGTGCCAAGAAAAGGGGCAGCTAGTTGCTCAGGTGGTGTAGAGGGATAAAGCTCTGACTACGGCCCAGCCGAACCAGGTTTGATTAGTAGCTTGAGTGACTGATAGAGTGGCAGGGAAAGGATGGGCACGCCCATCCCAGGTGGGAGGATGCTCATTGATGCCCTCCCTAAGGGGGCATGGTCCAAAGATGGGAGTTGCCTTTGACATAAACAAGCATGGTGGGTGAGGAAATGGAAGTAGATAGGTCACTAAAAAAATCCCCCTGGACAGAAGCAGAGATGAGCTGAGCCCCCAAGACATGCTCAGGATCCATGACTGGCCCTAGCAAAAAGTCCAGGGGGTTTGAGATTAGCTGGCAGACCCAGCATGGATGTTGGGTCATCAGGTTGGGCAGGTAAGAGTGAAGACTGAAGGGACAAAAAAAGAAAAAAGGCAACTTATGAAGTTTTTCAAGTAAGTTAAGATGCCAAGCCTGTTTATTCTCTTAGTGAACAACACTTGAACCAGTTCTAGCTGAAATAGATGTTTGGGAAAGAGACTGAAGATGGAGGCATTAAACTCAATGGCTTGGCAAAACAAATGAGATCTACTATGAAGTAATGACCTCCATACAACAGCTAATAATCCTACTAAACCTGATATGAGTCCCATTCAAGGTCTTTCTTATTAACAATGGCAAACTGTTAGTCAAAGATGAGATTCCTACCGGCAACTATACCTAGGTCCTTAATAACAGAACCCATCTTAAGCGGTTATCCCTAAATACGTTACATGGACTGCCTATTTTCCAAAATTCATTATGCTAAATCTGATAACACTGAAAGGCTAGCAATTATTGTTATACCAGTTATAGCCTGTGTCTAACCATTTCTGGGAAACTGTATTTACAGGGATCTGACAATACTACCCAGTTTGTAATCATCAGCAGACACAGAGAGAAATAGGCTACTGTTATCAATCCCTTTATCTGATGAGAAAATGTTGAAGAGAAGTAGGCTAAAAGTCAGGTCCTGTACAGGTGTAATAGGGAAGAAATAGGTAACTGGGAATATATGTTTTGGAAATGTAATGGGTTGGCAGACTTTAAAAATTCCCTACAAAGTACTGCATCAGGAATACTGGGTGAGCAAATGGATGTAACTAAGGAAATTATTTTTGAACTGTGATACATGATCTGAACTGCCTAGACATACTAAGGTTTTGTTAATTTTAATTCTGGTGGCTACCAAAAAGCAATTACTAGAAAATGTAAATCGAAGTCTAAACCAACCATCATTGAAGTAGTTTAAATTGTAACAGAGATAAAATAATTGGAAGTAGGATCCTTAGAAAAGGATAACAGTAAATAAGATAGGAATAAAATGAAAATTAAAGGGAAAATACATGCAGAAATATGTTTTGGAGGAGGAATGAGATTTAAGAGAAGGCAGGAAATGAACACTTTATGAAGTGTTGGATTGATGATCATTTATAGAATATATGTGATGTATAATGTTTGTAAATGTGAATTTGTTAAGGGTTTGATTACTTTTATATGAATGTAAGTCAGCCTATGTCACAAGTGATATTTCAATAAAGGTGTTTAAAAAAAATCGAGTCTTGTAGCACTCTACTGGGTAGCTTCAACTAGTGAAAAAAGTTTCTCCCACCTTTACCAGCTGAGTTCTCCTGAAAACCCAATTGTTGGTATAGTAGACAGTATATGCTATGATTCCAAGCTCTGAGACTGTCTATAATTCCTTCATAGAGGACAATATAGAATGCCTTGATGAGTTCAATGCAAGCTCTCTGTTAACGTGGCTTCTCATCCCAGATAGCAGTAACCACATCAGAAAAGACAACTATATTTGGTAGGCATGGCCTTGACCCAACAAATACACCACACTGTTTCATTTCTAGACGTAAACCATTGCCTGTGACACTTTGAACAAGTTCACCATGATCCTATCCATTACCTTGCATAAGATACTGCTGATGCTGATGGGTCTCTAATTCCTGAGGTCAGCTGTAGATCCTTCCTTATGAGCACTGACTATTGTGGCCTGCTACCATTGTTTGGGAACAAACTCTGTGGAACTATAAAGGGGATTTGCTAGACTATATTATATAGCATTGTGGAAACTTCTGGAGGAAAGTTCCTGGGATATCATGATGGTCCACTGAACTGGTGTTCTTAAGTTCTTGAGTTTTCCAAGGCTGCTTCAGTTTGATCAGGAGATATGCTAGATTTAGTATAGTAGCAATGTTTTTTGCTGGGGTTCTGATTTGAAGCTAAATTTCTTTGCTATGATAGTGGTAATATCTTGAGGTTTTAAAATACATTATACAATTGATCACTATGATACTACATAAACTTGATTATTACTTCTAAGCTTCTTTATTTAATTAAAGAACACATCTTCTGCCATTTCAATTTCTAGCTTATGCTCACAGGAGTCATTGAATGGATTGTCCTTGTTAAGATTTGGAATAGGGTGAGCTTGGTTTTAATTTTTAAAGTTCGATCCTTTTGGCATGTTCTGCAGAACATGTTCTTCCTTTTGCTGTGTTGATATTAGAGTTCCAGCAGGGGGATTACTCTTACATATCCCACTGTATTTTTGTCTAAAGGAAACATGTCCTACAGTGCATCTATCTAGAAAGTTATAGAACTTATGGACTCTGTCAGTGGCTAACATATTGGGGGCACTTATGATTTAATCTCAGTTATTGTAGGTGTGAACATTACTTATTTTAGGGTAGTCAGTAATGAAGAAAAACAAATTATTGTGAAGGCATTATGAATGAGATTGCTATAATACTAATTTATTTAGAAGTTTTTGTTTGCAAATGTAAAAAAAAATAGTACATTCTGGGAAAATGGTTAGAAAGTTGAAAACTATACAAACATGTTTGAAATATTGTAAAAGTAAAATAAAATTACAATACTGAAGTCCGTTTTAAGAAGTCAACCAAAGTGAGAGGGCAATAGAAGTTAAATATATTCAACTCCAAGACCAGCAGTAAGAGACTCAGTATCATTTAGAAAACAAGAAATGTTGGTACTGGCATTTCTGGAAGTTTGGCATACGTCAGTCTGAATTATTCTTTTCCTTATAATCTTATTAAGCATTGATATCAAATACATTTTAAAAGAAACAACATTTGCATACTCATCAGAATGTTAGATAGGAATGAGCAGTTGCATCCTCATCAACATCTCTTTTCCAGACCACTATCCTCTCCTCTTTTACTCATAACTCTCACAAATGTGCTTCCTCCCCAGATCTCTGTTATGCAGTATGAAAGAACACAGCAATCACTAAAAATCTCCCTGACCATGTCTGGCCTGAGTGAGGGAGATATAAAGATGGGTCTGTTGACAAAGATGGACCTGCTCATCCATATCTAATGTTTTTGTTCTGAGACGAAGAAGTCCATCCTTGTAAACAGAATTAGAATTCCAAGCAAATCCTCCTGGTTGATCATATTCACAGGAACATACCACTAATAATTGACCCAAAGGAGGATGTAGATTTAGAAATTACATCCAACTGTGTCTTGTGAAAGTATTCAGTGAAGCTCATGTAGCTGCTGCAGAAATATCAATCAAAGCTGTTTTTATTTTCTGAAAACAAAAAGCTGCAGGGATAGTGTTTGGCCTGGTTGAGTTCATCCTAGGCACATAAGGTAAAGGTTTATTGATTTTATTTAACAATATATATATGTCAGGCAACTAGATGGATAAGACAGTTTTAGAAACTTTAAAGCCAAATTTCTTTATTGAAAATGAGATAAATACTTGTGAATCATTACTGATAGATTTGGTTCTATCCATGCATAATCTGAGCTGCCAATGGATACCCGCACAATGTAACAGATGCTTACCTCTGTTAGTGTCATATGGAAAGAAAACAGGTCAGTTATAAGACTGACCAAGATTCATCTCGGTGGCTACTCTGGATGTAAATGAGGATTCATTTGTAAAGGCAGGGTATTGTTACGGTTAAGACAGCTGTTCATAAAAGGATAGACCATGGTATCATTGTTTTTGCCCATTGTTCCTATCTCTGGGATGGTGACCATTCTGGAAGATACCGCAGACACATTCTTTCTCCCAGATCATTGGTTAGCCTGCTGTTGCTGGCCCTGTTGAAACCAAAGCTGACATGAGCTCTGCTGCTTCCTAGACAACTCTGTTGAGTAGTTTGAAGTTTAACACCATCAAGAGTAAAGATCTTCCTTTTGTTCTCCATGTTTCTTGGGTTACTTTTGCAAGTGGGCAAAAAGCTCTAACCCATTTAAAGAAGTCTCAGCTGTATCCTTGGTCATAAGCATAATGAGAACCTATGAACCTCAGGTCTGGTTATAACTATTGTAGGTAGAATTCACCATAGTAGTAAAAGCATCACAACTTTAACTTGTTAATGTAGGTTTGATGAGTTAAAAAAACATATTTGAGTCCAACTCTGCTGGTGAAATCTCTCAGTTTTTGATAGAACAAGTAACAGAGAGACTCAAAAATGCAAAGAACCTTTGTCATGGCATTATACTAGCAGGAAGATATGGAAACAAATATGATGAAACCCAGAGAAAGCTGCTAATCTAAAGGAAAATGGGCTTTACACGAAATATGGAGCAGTGTGATCTTAACAAGAATAATCTAGAATATCATGGGTTTGTATTTTTAAGAATAGCATGTCATCAGGCCCAAAGCAGCTAAACACAACACACACGTTATGACATCGTCAATCAATGCAAACGAGGTCAGAAGTATCCTGAGTATGGTAACTTACAGTTTTAGTTCTATAAAATATTGTCACAATTACAACGCCACTAAGAGAGCTAATGAAGAAAGCTGCTTAGTATATTTAGAGGAAAAAATAAGAGGAAGTATTACAAATACTGAGCAAGGGGCTGAGGTCAGACACAGTAATGACATATATGATAGAAGCAATCGTATGTTATTAGAACTTGATGCAAGCTCCATAGCAGTTAGTATGGTGCTAAACCAAATGCAAGATGGACAACAGAGAGACATATAATTAGTAAGATCACTTTGTGATGCCGAAGACAGCTACAGCCAACTATTGTCTGAGCACTTGACTGTTTTATATACCTTTATTTTTGGAAAAACTTTACACTGGCAAGCAGTGAAAAAACATTAGAAACTGCATTCATAACAGAGTCTCCAATTACACTTAAGAGTTGCTTTCTAACACTTCAGACATACCAATTCATTGTATAGTAGAAAACAGGAAGAGGCAATATAATGATGAAGTATTCAGATATCTTACGTACTTGAAAGAAAATGAGTGAAAGGCATGCTAATGTGGTTGAAGGCTATGTGAACTTGATTGCTGAATATGCTGTTCCTACAGCACATACACTAAGAAAAAAAAGACTGCAACAGAAGGAAATGCGGTTTACAAAATAGTGAAAGAATATTTAACAGTGAATGTCGAGAAAGCTCCAGAAGAAATCTACTGATACAACAGCTGAAGTTTTCTTAGGGATAGCAAAGGTCAAGTCAATGGTAAGGGGGAAAGTATGCTTTCCCAGTATGGGCAACATAATACTCAAAATGCTGAGCCAAATAAATGCAACAAAACAAAGCATCCAAAAGAACCATGGACTGATTAAGCACTGACATTTATAGTACAGTATATAATGAAGGCAACTTACTGGTTCTAAAAGACACTTATTCAAGATTCCCCTCTGTGGAACTTATATTTTCCACATTTTCACTTCTAGTTATCACGGCTCTCGATAAGATATTTGCGCATTGCCAGAGGCAGTCCGATCTCGTATCAGTGATCCACCGTTTAACAGCTGTCATTTTAAGGAATTTTGATAACACCGAGGTATTGCTCACAGAAAATTGATTCCACTTTGGCCACAAGCCTACAAGAATGTTTCATGCAGGATATCAGTAAGACAAGGATTATCGATTATAAAAGTAAATTCTAAAAGTAGCAGATAAATGCTACTCTGAGGGACTACAGAATTTCTGTAGATACCACTGCTACAGATACATAAGCCAGACTGTAGCTTAAACACACATCTATAAATACAAAACCTTGTGTAACTAAACCTAGAGAGGACAAGCCAGAAAAATGTACTGCAGAAAGCTGATGAAATTATAGGCTGATGCCAGGCCTTCTATAAATGACATATGTTGGTGAGAAATGAACTTTATTCAATCCCACCACATAGAAGAAATCAAACAGCTATTAATTATGAAACCAGTGGAAAACACCATAATTCTAATACTGTTAATTTTTAAAAGTCCTGATATGATAGAGGTGGCAGTGGAGAAAGTGTTTATGACTAACTCAGATCCTGGCATTTTACATGGAAGAGACAGTGTTTCTTAGAGTTGCACTTACTAGACAAGTACCAATACCTAGAAGGTTGCAGAAGTCTCAGCATAAAGCCTCACATCTTAGTCTGATGACAGTGCACTGTTGCTCCCAGTTTTATGTGTGCCTTTTGTGGCACACAAGCCTGCACACAAGATATGCCTGTTGTGCTTGGCCCTGACCAGATGTCTAACACAAGATGCTTGTTTCTCAAATATGGGCATCATGGACACTGTCATGGCACATGTAGAATACATTCACAGTGATGCCATCTGTGTTATGTACTACTTAGCATCTGATAGACCAGAACCCTTTCCTAGTTATATATCCACTGCTCACCCAGTGGGGTACATATAGCTATGTAACTGCAAACAACTCTGTCTAGCATCACAGGCAGTCCAATAGCTTTAAATATTTGCATGGTGATTCAATATTCCCAGCAGTAATGGGGAGTATGTTATAGTTCCCCACCTGCTATATAATGTGGGCAAAAGTAACATCCACTATACTTCATGTAGATGAGTTGTATATGCCACGTGCATCACCTTTAAAGAACTGGGATGCTCTTATGGCTAGAATGCAGAAATCTGTTGCAACCTTGGTCTTCATCAGCATGGACCATCCCACTTGGTGCAAAGGTCACATGGTGGGTTTTGCAAATGACTTCCTGCATGGCCAATTATAGCCTCTGCCAGGCATGGAGCTCTTGGCTAACAGGCATAGTAAGTTTTGTCTAGAATGGAACTGCTGCTTTTATCACTGCATGGCTAGGTGTGCCTCAATTGCATCCAGTGCATTCTTTTTGACCAAAAATGTTAGGCAATATTTAGAATTTGCAGATTACTCACTTAGCTCCTTTTGGTGCTGCCTTCCATTATAATTGTCTTCATTTTTCCTACTGTGCCGTTTTCGTTTCCATTTTTTTTCTTCATTTTCTGTTATTTTGCAGCATGTCACCCTAGAAATATTTAAGCATATATGAGGATGGCATCATTTTTCTAACTGTATTGCTTTTATCTATGCAATTTTACACAGTTCTTTGTTAAAATAAATGCATGGAGCTGGAGATGATTCTGATGACTACATTAATAAGTGTGGTTCAACACTGAACAATTCTATACAGTATAATCACTTACCTGAACACTGAACATTAAAAATCACTCTAGTGTTTTAAAAAAATGCTATTGTAGTGCAACTTCATTATCTATAATTCCTGGTATCGGGGCCGTATTCCAACACCCCCAATACTGATATATGCTATCTCAGGGTTCACTGTACCTTGATGAAAGGGAAGTTCTCTGAGATATTGTAGTACTGATGTTACTATAAATTCAAACCAGCTGTAGTTCAGTGGTCACACCTTTGAAAGCTGATTATGGCATCACAGTTTTGCCTTCTACCCAGAAATGGCATTTACTTGCTGTTTAGCCATTACACAGACAAACCACAGGGATGCATGCAGAGACAACACATGCTCACCAGCATCTAATTTGCTAGAGAAATCACACAAACTTTAACTTTCAGAATTCAAATAACTGAAAGAAAAATTTGTTCAGAAGTCCAGCAATGAGAGGCTTATCACTGGCACTTTTCCTCCTAGCTCCAATCACACCTGATTCATTCCATAATCCAAGGTCCCCTGCCTAAGAATGCCTCCGAATATAGGGTTACAGCCATACTCTGTGCCCCTAACAAAAATATTCAAAAAGCTTCTATAGTACCAAACTGCAGAACACAATCAAGCATAGAATATTCCCTCTAGTAAGAGACATGGATCTACACCGAAATACAGTAACAAGTTGCTGTCTTCTCTCTTACTTTAGGAATATTTGTAAATATGGAAAAAGGCTATTAATTGGAGCCATATTTCAACAACCTTCCGACAGCCTTTGAAACAGAAAATCACAGCTTTCTCATTAGCAGTTACTCCTTTGAAGTGACTGAATAGTTCAAGAATGATCTCCAACTGAACTTTCTGCTTTACTGGACAAAGTGGCTGCTCCTACTCAGTTATTAATATGGAAGTACCTCAAGATTCTGTCTTTGCTCCCCTCATCATACATTAGTAGCCATCCCTGGGATTTGTCAAATCTCAAAATATTGTTTATACTACTAATATTGTGTTTACCTCTGCATACAAATTTTCCCATCAAGTTGCCTCAGACTCACAAAATGACTTTACTCCTATTTGGAACTGGTTGATCTAAAATAAGCTCTTCATAAACAATGTTTATGAACATAATCTTCAGTCATGCTGTTTGTTACTCTAAGAGACAAACCAAGGTTCCATTCCCCAATTTCTGACTCTGCTAGGAATAGTATACCATTGATTAGGCTATAAGAATATCTTGAAGTTTTATTTGATGACATTCTCCCCTATCATCATCATATTGAATCAAAGCTTCACTTCAGCTAAAAATGGCTTACAAATTTTTCAACTTTCTCCAGTACCCCATCAAGATATTACCATTACTGTTTTAATAACAAGGCTTGAACACTCCCTTCCCATTACAACCCATTTGTCCACTCAAAACATTACATCACTTCAAACTATGAAAAGTAAGATTTCTAGATTTATCTAACTAGCTAGTGCTACAGAGCATCATTGTACCACAACTGCCAAAGCCACATGGCCCAACCTTTACTTGGTTATCCTTTTTATCTATCACCTTCAATTTCAAATTCATCATTTATAGATATTGCCTTCCAATGGTCAACAGGTTAGCACTTCACAAATCTATTTACACTCTGACAACAACACAAGTATGCAATTTCCCAGGACTCCTTTTACCATAGTTATCTGTGAAAACTCATTCTTCAAACTTGCTATCATATCTTGCAATAGCCTTTCTACTGATCTTGCAAAATTAATAAAGCAAATTAAAGCTGCACTTGACGAATAAATGAATGAATGAATGAATGAATGAATGTGAATGAATGAATGAATGAATGAATGAATGAATGAATGAATGAATGAATGAATGAATGAATGAATGAATGTGAATGCCTCTGTTTCAAGGATGTTGATTAGCTCTCCACTCTGTCTTCTTGTTTTGACATCAATCCATGGCTTATTAGCAACTGTATTGTAAAGATTGATATTACGGGTGGCCACGGTGGTGCAGTGGTTAGCATTGTCGCCTCACAGCAAGAGGTTCTCCGGTTCGATCCTCGGCTGGGGTGCCTTCTGTGTGGAGTCTGCATGTCCTCCCTGTGGTCGCGTGGGTTTCCTCCAGGTGCTCCGGTTTCCTCCCACATCCCAAAGACATACAGCAGGTGGATTGGACACTCTAAATTGGCCCTAGGTGTGAGTGTGTGCCTTCTGTGGAAGGTTGGGCGCTTGGCTGGCAACTTGACACTGTAAAACTCCACTGCCAATCATGAGCAGACAGGTGATCTGCTGTGGTGACCCCTAACTGGGAAAAGCTGGAAGAAGATTGTAAAGACTGATATTACAAGCCTGTCTGTAACTGTCTGTCTCAATTTAGGATTGTTGACAAATCACTCCCTGTGTTTTGGAAAGGGTTAACATAAGTGGTAAGTCTTAACATGACTAGCCAACTCTTTGTGGTAACCTTTTCTGATTCAGAAACTACCCTACCACAGTGATTTTCCACAAGCAGAAGCATTCCTGTGGAGGGAGGTCTCACTGGCTCTGGTGCACAGTAATGAGTCATGTGCTGTCCCCCAGAAATGATGGCAGCTACTGATCTTTACTATCAAGTGATTCAGAGAATTGCTCAGCTGCATAAGTTACCATGGTTACCCAAGAAATTTAACTTGGCTAAAAGAAGGCAGTCACCTATTGAAGTCAGTGGATGAAGCTGCATTGCAGGTAAGCTCAGTGAGGTTCAGCAGAGATGTAGGGGTGGGAGGTGAACATGTATATGTATGTGTATGTGTGTGTGTGTGTGTGTGTGTGTGTGTGTGTGTGTGTGTGTGTGTGTGTGTGTGTGTGTGTGTGTGTGCGTGCGTGCGCGTGTGCGTGTGCCTATGTGTGTGTGCGTGTGCATGTTTGTGTCTGGGTGGTCACAGTGGGAAGTAGATAAGGGATCAAGAAGAGTGTGTGTGGATGTATGTGTTTCTGTCTGTCTCTGTGTCTGTGCATGTCTGTGAGTGCATGTCAGAGCATGCATGTGGTTGAATGAGTTTGTGGGTGGGTATGTCTGTATGTCCAGTCAAATGTCGGAGGGTATGAAATTAAGTGGATGCCTGTGTGTGTGTTTGTTTGTACCTAAGTGTCTGTATGTGTGTTTCTGAGTCTGTGAGGGTGCCTTTCATATCTTTTAATGTTGTTGCTCAAAAATGCTGGACAAAACCAAAAATTATTTGGGGATAATGGCGATAAACAGGGACAATTTTTAAATATTACTCTAATTCACTTAAAAAGTTAACAGAGTCACAGGTTTTGCAATAACATGTATTTTCTAAACAGTAAGAAGTATGAAACATAACTTCTGGCATAACTGATTGGTATGAAACTTAACTTCTGGCATTACTGATTAGTATGAAACATAACTTCTGGCATTACTAATTGGTATGAAACATAACTTCTGGCATTACTGATTGATATGAAACTTAACTTTTGGCATTACTGATTGGTATGAAACGTAACTTCTGGCATTACTGATTGGTATGAAACTTAACTTTTGGCATTACTGATTGGTATGAAACGTAACTTCTGGCATTACTGATTGGTATGATGCTTAACTTTTGGCATTACTGATTAGTATGAAATGTAACTTCTGGCATTACTGATTGGTATGAAACTTAACTTCTGGCATTACTGATTGGTATGAAACGTAACTTCTGGCATTACTGATTGGTATGAAATGTAACTTCTGGCATTACTGATTGGTATGAAACTGAACTTCTGACATTACTGATTGGTATGAAACTTAACTTTTGGCATTACTGATTGATATGAAACACAACTTCTGGTATTACTGATTAGTATGAAGCTTAACTTTTGGCATTACTGATTAGTATGAAATGTAACTTCTGGCATTACTGATTGGTATGAAACGTAACTTCTGGCATTACTGATTGGTATGAAACTTAACTTCTGGCATTAATGATTGGTATGAAACTTAATTTTTGGCATTACTGATTGGTATGAAACGTAACTTCTGGCATTACTGATTGGTATGAAACTTAACTTTTGGCATTACTGATTGGCATGAAATGTAACTTCTGGCATTACTGATTGGTATGAAACTTGACTTCTGGCATTACTGATTGGCATTAAAATGTAACTTCTGGCATTACTGATTGGTATGAAACTTAACTTCTGGCATTACTGATTGGTATGAAACTTAACTTTTGGCATTACTGATTGATATGAAACACAACTTCTGGTATTACTGATTAGTATGAAGCTTAACTTTTGGCATTACTGATTAGTATGAAATGTAACTTCTGGCATTACTGATTGGTATGAAACGTAACTTCTGGCATTACTGATTGGTATGAAACTTAACTTCTGGCATTACTGATTAGTATGAAACTTAACTTCTGGCATTACTGATTGGTATGAAACTTAACTTCTGGCATTACTGATTAGTATGAAACTTAACTTCTGGCATTACTGATTGGTATGAAACTTAACTTCTGGCATTACTGACTGACTGAAATTATCAGCAATTTACCATAACATCTAAAATTTGATGAGAGACAAAGTAAATACATGATTCAGCATCAGGGATATTCTACAAACTTCTGCACAGTTGAGAGATACGTGGCCTGTGCCAACATGATGCATGGGGAGCCAGTGGACGCTACTGCCATATTTAGAATGAGCAGTAAAAACATTCAATTTAGACATGCACATTAGCTAATAATGAGGTCTTCCAAATTGTGATTAAAGTTGTGTCTGAATTGCATTTTTCATGATCTCAAAAAGTGACCCTACCTGTGGCAGGCAGTTTACACTACTGAAACTCCCTTTTTCCAAATAACAGGTATTGTTTTGCTTCAGTTTTTTTTCCTTTTAGCAAGTTCATTATTGTGACTGAATCATTGTTTATCTTTTTGTATCATGTTATGCTTGGTTTTGCCAGTTTATTATAAAGTGCTTTGCTTCTTTGTGTGTTGTGTTTGCTTGTGGCCTGTGTAGATCCTGAAAGGGGTCTTTGCACCCAGTCTTCCAACCCACTTAAAAACTTTAAATAAATAAATAAAAAGTGTAAAGATGAAAAACCACTAACTGCCAGGAACTCCACTTCTTAAAGTAAATAACAAAAGTGTAGTTTATTCAGCGACTGCAGAATCAGATAAGCAGCATCAATGAAGAGAACCCACAGATCAGTAAACCAACGAACTGAAATGGCGGTTGGTATTATGACAAAATCACAATTGCATATAGCTTGAACAGCACATAAATCAGTATAACCTCACAATGTGACCTCAGCGCCTTGGCCCAACAGCCTTTACAGAGTAATGAATTAAACTAAACCTGACATTTATATACAATACCAATTATTCAATTAATTAAATAATTCACTAGAATTCCAATTAATAAGAACAACATTTCACATTCTAAACTGTATAACAAATGTTAAAAACAATAATACATGAATATTACATAAAACTTTTCCAATTACATTCCCTATTTAAAATTGTAAAGTATTATATTTTAAAATTAGAACAGATTCTTTCTTTCTCAAAAGGTATTTTACCCTACTCTCACTTGCATAATTAGACTTCATTTGTTCTAACACCGTGACTTTAAATTTTAAAGGGGCCCCTCCATGTTCAACATTGCTATGTTCTCCCAAAGGACTGACTATTTTATAATTTTTTATATCTCTTATATGTTCTTTAACTCGTTCCGCTAAACTTCTTTTTGTTTCTCCCACATAGAATTTGTTACATTCACATCTGATGGCATAGATCACACCTACACTTTTACATGTAAAGCTGCCTTTTATTTCAAATTTTTTACCATTTATTTCTTCAAAGGTTTTAGTTATACATTGACATATTGAGCATTTATCACATGGCTTAGTGCCTATATCCAAACTTAAATTTCTTATTTCATCATTTGGTCTTTTATAAACACTATGTACCAAAAAATCTTTAAGATTCCTACCTATTTTGTAGGAAAATTTAAGTTGTAAATTCTTAAGTGAAGGTGTGTCTCTTTTTATTATATTCCAGAAACCAAGCATTTTTTTTGCAATTCATTTGAGAAGATAGTGTGTTTGGACACAAAGACTATAATTTGTTGTAAATCCCATTCTTTTTCATTATTACTCCTTAATTCATATTTATGCCTATTATTATGTCTCATTATTCTCTGTCCAAACACTTTATTATAGCTCTCTAGAACCAATTGCTCAGAATAGCCTCTTTTAATGAACGTATCACTAATTTCAATGGCTTCTTTTTTAGTTTCTTCTACATCAGTAAATAACCTTTTAATTCTTAAAATTTCACCATATAGGAGTGATTGTACCATATGTACAGGATGACAACTATTAGCATGGAATATATGACTAGGCTTATCAAATTTTCTAACTATTCGAGTTATGATATTCCCCTCACTTGTCCCTTCCAGCGTCAGATCTAAATAATTAACTCCATTTTCTTCTTGCAAACCATCATATTTGATCAGAAATCTACTGTTATTCAAATAATCAATAAAATTTGTTACTTCATTTCTCCTCCCTTTACAAATAAATATCAAATCATCTATATATCTAAAGTAGTTTATAGCAAACTGATTATAAAATGAACTTCTATAAATGTTGCTGTATTCAACCAACCCCATAAAGAGGTTGGCATACATTGGGGCGAAAGGTAACTTGTAACTGTTGATACAGCTTGCCATCAAATTCAAAGATATTGTTTACCAAGCAAAAATGAATTAACTCTTTTATATATTCAGTTTGAGGAGTATCGCCCATAAATAACTAAGAGCCTCCATACCAAAGTGATGTTGTATACTGGTATATAAACATGTAACATCTATTACCAAAAAATACATATCTGATAATCAACTTATTTGTGATAATTTCTTCAGCAAGTCCATTGAATCTTTAATATATGCCGGTAATTTTACCACATATTTAGCCAAACATCCATGTAAAAAACGGCCTATTTGATGTGTAAAATAACCTGAGGCTGACACAATCTGTCATCCTGGTGGATGGACACGGCTTTTATGTATCTTAGGGACACAATAAAATCTAGCAATTATACTATCTTTGCTACTAAACTTGTCATAAACATCCATTTTAGTAAAATAATTTAATCGTAGCCCCTTTTGTATCAAATGCTCGTATTCATGCATGGCCTGCATATATCTTGCTTCTTGCACTTGACAATATACTTCAGTATTATTGAGATGTTGCATACACATTTGATAGTAGTCTTGATTCCTCATGACTACTAACTTATCCCCTTTATCAGAGGGTTTAAACACCAAATTATGTTGCTCACTTAATTATTTTAGACTATTCCATTCTTGCTTGGTCATATTATACATTATGGCTTTCTGGCTGAATTCATTTAACTCTTTTTCTATGGTTACATTTACAACTGTATTAAAACGCAAAATATTATCATTCTTAGTAGGTGGCATAAAGTTACTATTAACCCTGATATTAGAAGTATCTAATCTACTATAAGCATGTGTGTTCATATCAGAGTTACAGGAATAAAAACTTTCATTAGATTCTGAATCACTTACTTCATTTAATGCAACACTTTCAATATTTCTAGTTTCAAAAAAATATTCCTTAATATGCATTTTTTGAACAAGTTTAAGAATTTCACTTTTGAGTTCATATAATCTAGGAATGATTATGTGGATAAATTTTAAACCCCTATTCAACACGGCCATTTGATTATCATTAAAAACATATGCTGAGAGAATAACAACATCGGGATCTGAATTATCAGAACATACCTGACTAGTATGTCCATTTTCCTCGCTTACTATAGGGTCCATGATTCTGTTCCCTATTACCCATGTGTCCGAACCATGTTCTCTTTTTGGTTCCCGTATTGTTGGCTGGCCCACAAAAATTCTGTGAAACGATCCCCCTTGTTGAGCCGCAGGTAAATCAGGGAACTGTTCTTCTTCATCTTGTTCTTCCGCTGAAGAAGCCGCACTTTTCCCTGATGTGTAGAGACTAGAAAAAAAGTGTAAAGATGTTTAAATTATTTAACAGTGCTGCAAAGAAAGCAAAACACAACTTTATTTATTGGCAGCACAGTGGTGCAGTGATTCACACTAATGTGTCACAACACTTGGTATTCCATCTTGGTTCCTGCTTGTAATGCCTTCTGCATGGAATCTACATGTCTCACCAATGTCTGTGTAAGTTTGTGCCAGGGACTCAAGTTTCCTCCATCCTAAAGACATGCAAGTAGATGAACTACAGGTCCTCCAAATTGTGTGTGAGAGTGTGTGTGTGTGTGTGTGTGTATCCTGTGACTGATTACCTTTCCATCCAGGAGTGGCTGTCTGCCTTACATCCATTGTTTGCAGTTAGAGGCTTACTCCATGATCTTGAATAGGAAAAAGAAGGTTTCAGGGAATGAGTGTATTTATTTATGTATATATTTATTTATCAATCACATAAGAAAACTGATTCAGATGGCCTTGTGCAGTCAGGTTAAAGGACTGAGCTACTCTGTGATCCTGAGAAGGTCGAAGCAGGTTTCAAGGAATGAGAATATTTATTTATTTATATGTTGAAACAGAAACATAACTGATCCAGACAACCTTGTCCAGCCCTGATAATGGCCAGAAGGAAGAGTGACACATACATATTACATATATATATATATATATATATATATATATATATATATATATACATACAGACTGCAGAAAAATACATTTACATTAACAATGCACAACAACAGATACTAACATACCTACAAAATACACTGTACGTCAGTTATAGCACAGAATATGTGCATGAAAAATGAAATTTGAGTGTATCAGTAAAAAAATCCTTCTGTAGCACAGCTAACCAAGAATGCATACTACGAAAATTACACAACACTACTTAAGTTCCTCAAATTGTATTAAAGTCCAAAACATCTGTAACTACACTTCTCAGAGAGGCAATTGCAGAGTAAGTCACTACTGAAAATATTAATCGTTAAAGCACTTCCAATAGCCAAGGAGAAGAAGGCCCTGCTACCTAGACTAGTTCTGGAATAGGGAACAGTCAGCAGCCAAGAAAGAAAGAAAGAAAGAAAGAAGATGATAACAAGTGAACTAGTTGAGATAACAAGTGAACTAGTACAGCATCATGGCTTAACAGTCTCAGTAACACTAACTTAGTACCCAAGTGGTGGGCATGCCTCTGAAGAATCAATTTTTAACACAGTGAACAAAAGTTTACCGTCTTCTTAACAGCAAAGCTATGAGCCCTCCTAAGCACTCAGCAATGGTGTGCCCTCCTGAACCCCAAGAAGATATGCTTAACAATTCAGAACTCTCCCTCCTGAAGTCCAAGAGGATATAATTAGCTGTTCTGAACTCTTCCCCCCTGAACGCCAAAAGGATACATTTAACTGTTCTCATCTGCTACAGTTAAAACCAGTTTATGTTATCACTGTAGGCACTAGGAATCCCACACACAAATTTTGTAAGAAGATGTCATAGTCAATGCCTCCTCTGACTTCTGCTCCCCAGGAATCAGTTTATGCTGCATGGTCAGTACCTCCTCGGACTTCTGTGCACAGGAATCAGTTTATGTTTCATGGTCAGTGCCTCCTCTGACTTCTGTGCCCAGGAATCAATTTATGCTGCACGGTCAGTGCATCCTCTGACTTCTGTGCCCAAGAATCAGTTTATGCTTTATGCTTAGTGCCTCTACTGACCTCTGTGCCCTAGGATTCAGTTTGTGCTTCATGGTCAGTGCCTCCTCTGACCTCTGTGCCCAAGGAATCAGTTTGTGCTTCATGGTCAGTGCCTCCTCTGACTTCTGTGCCAGAAATCAGTTTGTGCTTCATGGTCAGTGCCTCCTCTGACTTCTGTGCCAGAAATCAGTTTGTGCTTCATGGTCAGTGCCTTCTCTGACCTCTGTGCCCCAGGAATCAGTTTGTGCTTCATGGTATGTGCCTCCTCTGACTTCTGTGCCCAGTAATCAGTTTGTGCTTCATGGTCTGTGCCTCCTCTGACTTCTGGGCTCAGGAATAAGTTTATGCTGCATGGTAAGTACCTCCTCTGACTTCCATGCCCAGTATTCAGTTTAGGCTACATGGTCAGTGGCTCCTCTGACTTCTTTACTCAGGAATCAGTTTATATGTCGTGGTCAGTGCCTCCTCTGACTTCTGTGCCAGGAATCAGTTTATATTTCATGGTCAGTGCCTCCTCTGACTTCTGTGCCCAGGAAACAGCTTATACTTTGACATATATCCAGCTACTAATGAATTCTATTTGAGCGTAAGACAATTTCTGAATGAAATGATCAGACCCTATAACTTGGTATTTAAACTCTTTGAAAATCTTAAGTTGTACACCATAGTAGGATGAAATATTTCAGGAAAGAGACATTGCAGCAAGCATGCATGAGGTTCCAGAGATCAAAGCTTTACTGTTGGAACAAGGGACACACAAGAGGTGCAAATAAGATTACGTACATATCCCATCACATTCCTTGGTACGCATGACAGTGGAATCAGATTAGCCTTCATCTGGGTAAAATAAGGCTACAATCATTGGGATAAGGAAGTAGATTCATGCCTTCATATCTCACATTAGATTTTTTTTTGCCAAAAGTGACAATATCAAGAACCCAAAGATAGAGCCTTGTGGCACAGCACACTATACAGGTGCGTAAGAGAAGCAGCCCTTTATCTATGTCAGTGGGACAACACCCAAACTGTGGTGTCTAAACTTGTTCATTGGAAGGACATGAGCCATTAAATAAAATGCATTAGATAGATCTACAGCTATAGTTCCAGTGATCAAGCCAGCACCAATGTTTTTAGGTTTGATGTCAGTGAAGTACATGGCAGCCCTCATTGTCCCAAGTAGAAGCCAAGGTGATCCTAAAGGGGGAGCCAGTGAACAGCCATATATACTGTTCCAATACTGGAGCCACAGTTTTCGTTAACCTGGAGAATACAAACAAGAAAATAAGATAGATCAGTGACTGTAAACTTCTTAAAGATGATGAAATTTAAAGAGAATGGCACCACCTCAGCATACAAAGACAAAACACATACCTGGATACAAGCAATATGTTTGGTTTTAATATTCAACAATTTATGGTACTTTCCAGTAGAAAAAAAGGCTACTAGCAGGTAGTAAGCAGCCAAGAAGACACATGAGAACAAAAACAGACTATTTTAAAAAGAAAAAAAGAAATATACACTAAGATCATCAACTCTGAGCTAAGGACAATCAGTAACACAAGAATCTCAAGAAAAACATAGGTTCATAGATAAAATTAGTCTGCAAACTATTACATGTTTAGCAACTAATTAAATACTGCCAGAGGTTAGATTCAAACTGTATAATTTGTATAACTTGTGTATGTGAGTTGAAGACCTTAACCATTTTGCCAACCCCTTCCCCTTTTAAAGAGAAAGAACATTTTGGATTACGTTTCACACTATGCAATCAGTCTCCAGACCATTACATGCTCAGACAATAATCAGACAGTGCCTAAAGGTGAGAATAAAATCCTGCATTTTGTGCCTGTGAGGTAGACACTTTAACCGTTATGCCAACTCCTATCCCCTTTAAGAACAGATAAAGTTTGCATCTTGTCATATTATAAAACTCCTATATTAGTCATATAATCATTTCCTTGTAATTATTTGTTCATTAACGGAACCTTCAAAGACCTCAGATATCTCTGATTTTTTGCACAAGCCTCCATTTCTGCTATTCATAGCTAAACAGTCTGCATACTATTACAAGCTTAACCAGTAACTAGACAGTTACCAGAGGTTAGAATCAAACACTGCATCTTTTGTCTCTTAGGTGAAGACCTTAACCATTACACCAATCTATTTTTAAGACATGCAGTATATAGGAACTGTCCTTGGAACACCTTAGCCACCAAGGCAATGTCAGAGGCAAAGCCATTTCTAAGATAATGTCTCTGTTTCTTTTTATCTCTACCAAGGATATAATCATGCTGTACAAAGAAATACCTAGAGTTGTTTAAATATTTTACTTAGCCACTTTGTACCCAAGAGATCATTTGTATCTTTACCTCTTTCCTGCAATGATTGTAAAGAAAAATTATTGTTTCTTTATCCTAAATGGCATATACACACATAGATCCATATCTCTAACCTTTCTTTCTAATGCATGTACATGAGTGCTCACACATACTCATGCACATATGCACACGCCACACAAACATGCATACATATATAGACACAAACACACACACAAAAGCAGCACACACCCACAGTCACACACAGACACACACACACAAACGCAACACATACATACACAGAAGTGTACACACACACACACACACACACACACACACACACACACACACACACACACACACACACACACACACACACAAATGATATTTTCAGATGATGTTAAAATGTACATAATAAAATTTGTTTTAAAACAAAATACATTTGTTGCTCCCAGTTCCACTTATATCCTACTGGTAAGTGTAGTCTTCTGACTGTATTAAATCCCAGAAGGGCAAAGACAAAAAAAGAAAAAAAATGGTTTATAACTTTGGTGGATAAATTATCAAAGGTTATTTAAACACAGTATACTGCAGGCTAATTAATTTGCTTTTTTGCAATAAATGAAAACCTGTCTAAATATAAGCAAAATTATTACGCTACAATATGTTATGCTACTACAGAACTTTGGTTGCTTCTGCCCAACAGGTGCTGGTAAGGCTGACAACACACAACTTGTCTACTAAGTGTTAACAGGTCTGTTTAACTTATTCTCAGCCAGCAGCTCTGAAAAGTTACACTATAAACATCTTGGCAATCCAGAAGGCTTTCTAAAAAGCCAAGATAAAGAAGCTGAAAGCTGCTGAAGTAAACATGGAACACAGTCAGCATATGTATATACTACACAATACGGATCCTTAATAAAAAGCTGCATAGGCCTACATTACTTCCTTAATGCAGATTCCAAAAGGAAGCATAGTACATATTATATAAGGATAGCCAGGCAGATTACACATCACATTTAACCAGTCTCTCTCAGGACCACTGTTTAGTTTTATGTCTTTTTACAATGCATATCTAACAGCATCATCTATATCTGGCTAGGATAACTGTTTTCTGTTGTCGACATTCTCTATTTGGATTTCTTGGAATGCTTTGACGTAAACCCAAACAGTAATTATGAAACTATGCTGATGATATCTCTGTTTGTTGCAATCTTTTTAAATAGCTAACCCACAGATTAGCATCTGAAATAAGAAAAAAGAATTAATAGGAGCCTACTTATGCAAAACTATTATTTCAAAACAGTTACAGTTACTGCATAAGGTTTTGATACATTCACATTTATATGATATTAAAATGTGAATAGTACGGGGTATATTCAATGCCTGAAAATACATATCATGAATGTAAATATTATATACTAAGTATGGCCTTCCAGAGGAATAAAATAGGATGACATTCTTTCTGCTGTTGAGTATATCATGAGAAAGTTAAAGAATCTGTGAGACTGTACCTTATCTCAGACTTGGAAAGTCTTTTTTTTTATTATAGGCAGTTGCACATGCAATATAAGGAATAAATCAAGTATGCCCATATAGTGCAAAGCTGCACATGACCCTTAGGACATATTACCATAGATTCAATATATTCAAATATTATGCATTGTAAAAATACTTGAAATATTAACCAGCTTATGAACTTTCTAGTTGCCTGTATGCACTAATAACTGCCCTTTTAATTCCCTCTGTATTATCCCCTTACTTTTTTCCCTCAGTTTTTTTAACTTTTATAATATCAATGTTTTCTTCTCATATTACTGAAGCATATGACATAAGGTAAGTAAGTAAAATGAATATAAAATATCAAACTGCAAAATTAGATCTGCCTGCCTTGTTTTTTTTTTATCTTTCTGATATGGTGGAAACATTGAGGAACACAAAAAATTTAAATAATAACAACATGCCCTGTGCAGACCACCTCAAGGCCCTATCCCTGTATTCTGTCTCCTACAGGTTGTTTAGAGGAGATCTATGCCTGGCATACAGGGCATTGTCAGATCCCACTCTGATGGACCTCCTGCAGATCCGCAGAACAAACAGTACCAGAATTACGTGTTCTAAAGATTAAACCTTGCCTGTGATATAAATAGGGCCTGCTGGAAGACAGGTATGTATCCCAGAGCTTATCCCTTCTCTGGAACAGGCTTCTGATCCATGTGAAGCAGAGTTCCTCCTTAACCCAATTCAAGTGAAACATGGACAACTGAATGGGGAACAGGAAATTCATCCCTGTTTGGCACCTATAGTATGTCTCTAATGGACATACAAATTTAAGTTATTATGAAAGACTAAAATATCTGAACTTGTACAGTGTCTCTTACTGACACCTAAGAGGAGATCTTATTCGGGTATATAGGGCATTTAGAGACAACTACCTCTGGGAATGTTTGGGATTGTCAAAAAGTACTAGAGAATCATCAGATAAACTATGTAGAAGATTCTATAGGAACGAGAAGTGTACTGATTGGTTCTCTGACAGAGTAGCTGACACATGGAACAGAGTACCAAATTACATTAAAGCAAGTACTAGTTTAGATATTTTTAAGAACAGCCTGGACACATATTATGGGAAGATGTGTTTTTGTATATTGGCAGGCTAGAAGGGCATTAATGCCCATGTCTGAAATATTTGTTTGCATTATGCTGAGACTCAATGGCCAAAAAACTGACTTACATATACTAAGCCTGCGATGGTCATTTTTCAGAATATTCCATTTTCTCTGAGCGATGGCAGTCTTGGAGGTGGTATATATAAGTCTGTGGGTTTGGGGGCTTGCCCCCCACACATCAGGAGTTAACTTATAAAATGAAGTTTAACATAGAAAAATGATGTTTGATACTCACTCTTCTGCATTTTGGGTGTGTTGGCATGCAGCATTACAGGTGCTGCATGTCAGTATGGAGCTGAGACTATAACAGTATTTTAAGTGAGACTGCAGGTGCGCATTATGATATTAAGCATAATAGATGGGAAAGCCTTATTGCCTCACATTTTTTTCTGCATATCATCACAG
Source organism: Protopterus annectens (assembly GCF_019279795.1). Lineage (NCBI taxonomy): Eukaryota > Metazoa > Chordata > Ceratodontiformes > Protopteridae > Protopterus > Protopterus annectens. Next base: position 610,486,990 of record NC_056732.1, on the reverse strand, counting down.
TAACTGCAATAAGTAACACACTACAATTCTGGAACAAGTAAATTTCATAATGGAGGGGGGATCACAAATCTGAAAGATGTGGCTATTGTACAAGGTACAAGGAATAAATCTGCATTTTAAAACATACAGTCAGACTGAAGGACCTGTACTGATGCACACTCTTTTATAAGTAAGAACCCACTAATGAAACTGCCATTGCTGAGACCAGACATCCTTGTACCTGTAGAAACATTCCACAGCTGAAACATGCCAGAACAGATGTAGCTCTTATGACATCTCAGGTATCTCCTGATGCCTGCAGCAATGGTGTGCATAGTGAGCATCTTCATTATCTCTTAAGTCCCTTTCATTCTGCAGGTATAAGCCCCATCATCCTGGTAATATTTTCCTCTATCTTATTATATCAGGCTCATCCAGTCTAGGAGAAGTACAGCCTTCTAATTATTTTTTTTTATCATCCCTGTGACCTTTTTCCTAATCGCTATTGTAATCCTTAACCAAGGTGAATAATTTTACATTTTTGAAACACCGATCCAACCTGCAAGATGCATGAATTCCAACAAAAGGTTAGCCTTCCTTTCTCCAGTGTCTGACAATGGTACACATATTGATGTCATCACCCACGGTGTGAAAGTAGTGGACTCCAAGTCAGACTGCCGACCAGTCATGAGTGGAGTACCACAGGGATCAGTCCTGGGTCCTCTCCTGTTTGGCATCTACTTCTCAGAAGTCTGGGCCAACACAGAGGGACTCTGGCTGACCAGATTCACAGATGACTGCAAGCTGGGAGCCATTATAAACTTATTAACTCCCCAAGTGATGCAGGCATCCTACAGAAAGGCCTCGCTGAGACCAATGACTGGTGTCAAAACCATGGCCTTAAGCTTAATACCAAAAAATCTGTTGCCATCCCCTTTGGGAAAAATTCAGTTCCCGCTAATTACCACATCGATGGGAGCCCACTGAACACTGAAGACATTATAAGAGATCTGGGGACACAGGTTGACAGCAACCTCTCCTTTGACCACCACATTGCCACTGTGGTCGGAAAGCCCTTCTATATGGCACATCTCACTACCAAGGGTTTTGCATACAGGAAGAAAGAGGTCATCATTTCTCTCTACTCTTCCCTCATTAGACCAATCATAGAGTATAATGCCCCATTTGGCATGTACCTCAATAGACACCTGCAACAGCTGGAGAGGCCACAAAACTACCTCACAAAGAGGATCCTGTGCCTTAAACACATGTCCTACATGGACAGACTTAAAAAAACTCCAGCTATTCTCTGTCTCATATCGTCTACTAAGAGGAGATCTCTGCTTGACTTACAAAGCCATGTCTGACCCAGCTCTGTTAGAAATTCTACATCTAAAGAAATTCCAATCTCTCCATACCACATGCTCCGGAGACCTCAACCTCATTACCACAATCAACAGAACATGCTGGAGGGACAGGTTCATAACCTAGAGAATGCCCATACTCTGGAATAGACTTCCCATACATGTCAAGCAGAACACCTCACTGGCCCGCTTCAAGAGAAATCACTACAATTCCAGTCTCACACAGACCTACCATGACAGCAAACCAAACACAGAAACACACAAAAACATACTCAAAGGCTCTAAATAAAAATCTGCCTAAGCAGCAGAGACCTCCAAAGCAGACACCCAAGCAACCGCTACCCCAAAACAAAACACATGCAACACATAGCTCACAAAGCCAGTGTGCCGAACAGTCACAGCCCTTAAGGCTAAACAACACACCTGATACACTTGTAATAGGTGACTCTATCGTCAGGCACACTGACATCCCACTCACCAGGCTGAACAAGGAGAAGGTCACGGTGAGCTGCCTGTCGGGCGCTTGGATCCGCCACATAACACAAGCACTCAGGTCACTCCAAGGCAAGTACAAATATGACTCGGTCATTGTCCATGCTGGTGTGAATGACCTAAGACGTACCTCCCTGGGCTATATGAAAAGAGACATAGAGGAGCTCTCTGAGCATGTAGCCCAGACCAGTATGACCCTGACCTTGAGTAGCATCTTACCCTCACCAAGAATGATGCCACAATATGAAGACAAGATGATCAATTTCAACAATTGGCTTAAGTATTGGTGTCATTCAAAGGGGATCCAATGCCTGTCAGCCTGGGATGACATGCTCGACAAGCCACAATGCTTTGCTAGGGACGACTTGCACCTGTCACCCCTGGGCTTTCGGATATTGGCAAAGGCTCTTGCCACCCCCATAGTGCCTTTTTTAGGCAAGGCTCAAAAGACAAGCCCACCTCCATAGGTATCACAAGGGATAAGAAACTAAGAGTAATGCTACTCAATGCCAGAAGTCTAAACCTCAAGATGCATGCACTTGAAACTCTCCTTAGCATGGAGAACATCGATATCTGTGCAGTAACAGAAACCTGGTTCAAGGCTCCTGAGAGTACCCCAGCACTACCAGGTTATACCTCATATCATGCTTTTTGGCCCCAAAACTTGGACCAAACCACAAAAGGAGGGGGAGTATCAGTATTCTTCAAAGATACCCACACCTCCAGGTTGGTGGCACAGCATGAAGCATCAGAGACTATCCATGTGCAACTAACAGTGGGTAAAACTGCCTTCCAGTTTATAGCCTGCTACAGACCACCCTCCCAAACCCAGGAACCCCACTCGGCCTTCCTGAGAACACTGGAAAATATGAAGGTCTCTCCAAACACCATTATATTGGGTGACTTCAACTACCCAAACATAGACTGGGAGCATTACTCTAGCTCCAACACCCTAGCCCAAAGGTTCCTAGAATTTATAAACTCAAATGCTATGGAACAACTTGTTACCACTCCCACAAGAGGGGAAAACATACTGGACCTGATCATCACCAACATGGGGGGCTCTATGCTCCAGACCAGAAGTGTATCCCTCACTGGTAAGATCAGACCATAAACTAATCTCACTGGATATTCACATCCCGACCCCACCCCCTGCCTAGAAAACCACAGTGAAAAACTTCTCTAAAGCAAATTTCACGCTCCTCAAAACTGAGGTGGAATCCTTCAAAGCCCCTGGGCCTGTGGAAAATACGGCCCAGACAGCAGAATCCTTTATAAACGCATTCTATGAACACCTTCAGGAATGCATGGATCATGCAATCCCAAATAAAACCAAGACCCAATCCTCCAAAGGTAGGCATTCTGTCTGGTGGACCCCAGCCATAAAAGGGAAGGCATCTCTGATTAGTATTAGCAAAAAACTACGGGCACTCATAAAATCGTCTAAGGCCAGCTTTGAGAGAAAAATTGCACATGACACTAAGGATAATCACAAGGCTTTCTTTAGTTATGTTAGGAACCTGGGTGGGAATTCCGAGATATGCTCAGAATTAGTCCAAAATGACAAAAAATACACCGAATCCACAGACATTTGCCAACATCCTAGCTGACAGGTTCAGCACAAACTTCTCCCCCCCTCCTCCTCACCAAAAGGGCAAATATCTATCCCAGCAGAGTGCTGCCCCCCTGACATCTCAGATGCTCAGGTAAGAGCCGCCCTCTCCAAAACAAAAAACACAGCATCAATGGGACCAGACAGTGTCCCGGGCTGTGTCCTACATGAACTCCAAGAAGAGCTAAACCCAAACAAAACTACTGTCCAATCTCAGCCTTACTACAGGATATGTACCCAAAGAGTGGGGTACAGCAGCAGTGGTCCCTCTCCACAAAGGTGGTCCTTCAACGGATCCTGGAAACTATCGCCCCATAAGCCTGACTAGCTTGGTCTGCAAAGCTATGGAAAGGCTCATCATGGACCTCATAAATAAAGATATTGGGGACCTACAGAAACTGGATCCTACCCAGTTTGGCTTTTTTAAGGGCAGATCCTGCCTCTTAAACCTGGTTGATTTCTTTGAAACAGTCACCAAGGCCATTGATGAGGGGAAGGTGGTCCACACAGCCTACCTGGACCTCGCAAAAGCCTTCGATACAATACCCCACTCGGGCATTATAGATAAGCTCATCAGATGCCATATGCTGCCTGGTTAAAGAAACTCCAGCTCTACTCAGTGGCATACCGCCTGCTCAGAGGCGATCTGTGCCTGACATATAAAGCCATGTCCAACCCAGAATTAATGGACATGCTGCACCTCAGAAAATCCAAATCCCATCGAGCTACGTGCTCGAGAGACTTGAACCTCAGCACCAAAATAAATAGGACATGCTGGAGGGACAGATTTATAACCCAGAGGCTCCCTTCACTCTGGAATAAAATCCCAGTCCAGGTTAGGCAGAGTCCCTCATTGACTCTCTTCAAGAGCAATCTTGATGAGTGGATGGGAGATTGTAGGTTTACTCCAGGTATCACTTCTGTGTCACTGTTAGACAGAGGCACAGTATACTAACCTCAAAAAAGGGCATAGCAAAATTCATTTAAAATGAGTGGCAAAAGCCAAGCACACTCTGGCTAGGCTTATAAATGCCCTAGGGCAGATAGCCTAGTATGAACCTATAAACCTATGAGTGGATGGGCAATAGAAAGTTCATCCCAGGGATCTCTCCAGTGGCTCTACTTGATAGAGGCACTGGGAGCTAACGACGTGCAGCACAATGCCAGGGCACTTCTATGGGCTAGGCTTGTAAAGGTCCCAGGGCCATTAGCCTAGTACACACCTATGAACCTATGAACGTGATTTTATTTTTTCAAAAATATCTGTGCAACATGCAGTTTTATTTTTTCAAAAATTATCTGTGCAAAATGTAACACAATTATCCTAAACAAGAGTTCCAATAAAGTCAAGCCATCTATCATTCTGCTGATTACTAGCTTCACTTAAGGTAGCTACTACAAGACGTCTCTTTCTTATCAACTCACAAATTCTTAACCCATCTCACAATATGTTCCCAATATCTAGTAAGGCACAATGTCAAAATCTTGTTGAAACCCAACAACATAACATCATATTATCATAACATCTATCATAACATCTAAATGGCCACCAATGAATGTTAATAAGCTAAAATGGTAGGCGTGGTACCACTTCATTTTGGTTATGTATATATACAATTTTAACATCAACCACTTCAATACAATTCTTTTAATGCAAGTCAATCTTTTTAGGGCATGAGAAAAGGTTGATGTGAATTACGGTGTGATAGCATGATATTATGAAGACGAGACCATGTCTTTCTGAGACATTGATGTTCTGAGATATCTCTACTAGCTATTACTTAATTATGGCAGTCTTAACCTGTCATGTCTCTGAAACATTACACCCATTTTAGAATATGGATTTTGAGTGTACATAGCTATAATGTGTTCATACTAGGGCTGTTGATTAAGTTAACTAACATGATTAACTAATTAAAAAAGATTATTTTTTAATTGTGAGATTAAAAAGATTAAAATGAATCTTGAAAATTTAAGTTACACCATGGTCAGTATTAATCTTATTGTATTCAATGGTCATGAAATAAAGCACTAAAAACTTTGAGTTTTTATATATTTATTCTTTGTTACAAGTTCTTTGGCTTTGTTTTGCATACTGTATATCCAAACACCTTCTGTTTTCTTTATTTGCTAAGCTGATTATTGTAAAGCACTTATAAGTTTTATAAGTTACAGTAGTTATAAGATTAAAAATAAGGTTAAATAAAGATTATTTTTATCATCGGATCAATCTCTTTTAAAATTTTTTAATTGTTCAGCAGCCCCAGTTATTACCCATTTTTAGCTCTTCACATATGTTCTTTAACTTATCGTTCTGTTTTGTGTACATCATCTACTTTTATTAATGTCCCTTGTTATTCATTTCACTTTCCTGACAATTTGTCATCCTCTTCTGCCAAAGTCATTTATTTACACTAAGGAAACCTCATCATATTACTGGGTCCTGACACAAAGGGACATCAAGAAGCAACAAAGTTCTTGCTGCAAATGGAAATAGCAGTAACAAAGTCCAACGTCAAGAGGAAAACCTTTAATAAAAAAGCAAAGCTTTCGGGTCCACACCCTTCCTCAATACTAAAACACATTACATCAACAATTAAGACTTTAAATAGGAACACAAAATCCATCACATGACTACAGCCAGACAAACATGTGATAGAGCAACAATTAAAACATTAAAAAGTTACTTAAAATTAGGTGAAAATTGAAAATCAAAGTTTGTTCTGTTGGATTTTAACTAAAATAGGTTTTAGAGATACAGCACTGTTTAAACCGGGGGGGTCAGCCATCATACGTAAAATCCACTCATATTCTTTAATTTCAAGCACATTATTTAAGTCCCCTCCCCTAATGGATTTATATACTATATCTATTACTCTAAACTTAAATTTATGGGAAATATCAGTGCACAGTATGTGCTTACATAATGCATTATTCTCATTTCCCCTACGTATGTCAGATTTGTGTTCTATAATGTACTCCTTCAATTTTCTAGTGGTTTTACCTACATAAAATGAGGGGCATGACACACATGTAGCTAAATAGACCACAATGACAGTACTACAGCTTGCTGTCAGCTTGAAATTATAGTTTACCTTAGTAATGTGATGTTCAAAAGTCTCACTTCCTTTACCTAATAAATCAGAGCAACATGTACAACTCATACAGCAAAATGTACCTATTCTTGCAGCTACTAATGGGATTGACTTAACAGGAAAATCTTTATAGCACAATTTGCTTTTTAAATTTCTCAAGTTTCTGTAACAAAAATAAGGCTTATCCCCTACAACATTCTTCACTTCGGAAGAAGCCATTAGAATTAGCCAATTCTTCTCTATTATTTGTTTTGCATAATGTGACCATACATTAAAAGTCATAACATATCTAGTTTTCTCCATAGTAGACTTACAAATATCAGTGACTATTTGGTCATTAATTCCCATCTGGAAAATGGGTTTAGCAGTCGCACCCCTTTCTGTTTTGACCCTATTACTTAATTCTAACACTTGTGCATAGTCATATCCGCTTGACATAAATTCAGCTTTCACATCTTCCAGTTGCTGAAGGAAGACAGAATCATCAGTCTTAAGTTTGCTTACCCTTCTAAACTGTGCTAACATAACACCTCTAAATACATGAGGCGCATGCATGCTGCGTCTATTTAAATATCTGTCAGCATGTATCTCTTTTTTGTGGATACTGGTTTCAATAACACCATCCATAATTTGCAGGTTTAGATCTAGAAATGTAACATTACTAGCAGAATATTGCATCTTAAACTTCAGAAAGGTTGTAGTTTTATTTAAATACTCTATATACTCATGTAGTTCTAAACTAGTACCCTTCCATACAACAAAACAATCATCAACAAAACATTGGTATAAACAAACCTTCTGGTTTAACACATTAAAGTCACTGCAGACATATTTCTGTTCCCATTGATGTAGAACTAAATATGCATACGTATTAGCCACTAATGTACCCATTGCCACCCCAGATAACTGCAGATAAAAATCATCATTAAACAAAAAAACGTTCCTAGTCAAAACAATTTCTAACAAGGAACATAAAGTTTCTATTTCTTTAGCAAACATTGTTCCCTTATGCACCAAAAATTCTCTAATAGCTTGTATACCGTCTTCACTGAGGATTACCATAAACAGTGAGGTTATATCCAACATTAAAAACAAATAATCATTGCACTGTAAAGCTCCGGTATCTAAGGTATCATACCAATGTCGCAGTTTCAAAATAAAATCAGTGGTATCCTTCAAAATATTAGGGCAAACAGACAAAAATTGACTTAATTTCCTTTGCAGATATACCAAGATAGGCTCAGTTATCCAACCCTTTCCGGACACTATGGGTCTCATCGGTGGATTTTCCAGTGATTTGTGTATTTTGGGAAGTCCATATAACTGCGGGGTAATGGGACATGGTCCAGTGAAGTAATTAAATAAAGATAAATCTATGTCTCCACATAGCTGTAACTCAAAAATCAACATATTTACCTCACTAATATATTTTTTGACATCAAGCATTGTAATGCGTTTAAAAGTATTCCTTTCCCCCAATAGCAGTTCCATGGAGCGTATGTAATTAGTGCGATCCATGATAACCACTGAACCTCCCTTGTCAGCCTGCTTTATAACAATGCTATTATCATTAACCAGAGCTTTCAAGGCTAGAGATTCATCATAAGTTAGATACATTTTTTTCTGTACAGATCTAGTTGTATAAAACTTTCTTAAATCTACCTCACATACATCATGAAAGGCTGTTAAAACAGGTATACTCAATGGTATAAATGTACTCCTTCTCTTGCATTCTATATCTGACTCTAATGGATTCCCTTTAAATAATATTTTCAAGTTCACAGTTCTAACAAATTGTTTTAAATCAGTGAGTGCAGCAACGATGTCATCTGCTGCATGAGGAATAAAAAAGTTAGTCGTTTCTGTAATAAAGATAAAGTTGGTGCCATAAATACGGCACCAGAAAGGTTCACAGTACCTTAAATTATCTGCGGTTAATTTGCCCTGACTCTCATTCTTGTGTTTGCTCCCGTTTGGGTATTTTCTTTGCAAAGATCTTCCACGTGCAGCACTTTGCCCTTGAATCTTCTCCGGGTGTTCCAATGAAAAGCGTTTTTGTGTCCAACATTGATACATCCAGAGTAAGTTGTTGAACCTTTTTTGTACTCCCTTTATTTTCTTCTACGGGATCCATATGGTGTACATTCAGGTGTGTATCTGCTGACATCACCACGGCCGAGGAAGACGGGATTGGAGGCGTGTCATTCGCAGATGCAGCAGGTTCATATATAGAACTTAAAGAGACGGTAGGAAATTTAGGAGTACCAATTATGTTTATCAAAGGGGCATCGACCCCTTGTGTATGCAGGCTTTTTTGGACATTAAAGTTGATATTTTTAGCTTCATCTACTTTAGGCCAAGAAAATATATGGCCTCTCTGGAAGTCCATAATGTCTCTTAAAATTTTGCGTTTTTTGGTGGCTTCTAGCCTGTCATCCAATTGCTGTAGTCTATCAAGCATTTTTTGATAGACAGATAACATATTAGAAAAGCAAGGTAGCTCCGTTAGGATATTTTCTATATTGAGTATTTCTATTTTCAGGTCACTTTCCATTTGTGAGAAAAAATCATTCATTAAAGACATGTAATCAAGACTTAACTTTAAATTGAGTTGTTGTGTGCGCTTTGGAAGTTCTTGGTATGCATTCCCATAAGATGGCATTTTGAGGACTCGCAGTCCTCTTGGGACTATGCCCATTTCAATATAAGCAGGAAAAACTAAAACGCTGCCATTGAAAACGCTTGTAGGTTCCCACCTTTCTTTCTAGAAGTTCAATTTTTCTGTTAAAGTCCACAGTATCTTCAGATGCCACAGCAGGCAAATTACTATTCACTGATAGAAGGTTCAATAGTGGATTGACTTCCTTACATGAAAATGATTTCACTGAATTAGTGATATCCATGCTGGCTGTATAAGTTCTCAAACAGTTCTTAACGATACAGCAATGAACTAATAAATCCAATAAAGAAGCAACAAAGTTCTTGTTGTAAAAGGAAATAGCAGTAACAAAGTCCAACGTCAAGAGGAAAACCTTTAATAAAAAAGCAAAGCTTTCGGGTCCACACCCTTCCTCAATACTAAAACACATTACATCAACAATTAAGACTTTAAATAGGAACACAAAATCCATCACATGACTACAGCCAGCCAAACATGTGATAGAGCAACAATTAAAACATTAAAAAGTTACTTAAAAATAGGTGAAATTTGAAAATCAAAGTTTGTTCTGTTGGATTTTAACTAAAATAGGTTTTAGAGATACAGCACTGTTTAAACTGGGGGGGGGGGTCAGCCATCAAACGTAAAATCCATTCATATTCTTTAATTTCAAGCACATTATTTAAGTCCCCTCCCCTAATGAATTTATATACTATATCTATAGGGACATCACTCATAACTGAAGCCAGCAGAAATCCATGAATGTCAAACCAAGTGAAGACATTGTTCTTTGGGTGTAACTAACTATTCACAATAAGGTCAAAAAGGAAGGGATAATTATGTGCAGTGAAAATGTAAACTCAGTGAAAGTAAACTGCCATAAATGCTAGAACATAACTAATATATCCGACCTGGCCTCCTGGGAAAAAAAGTTAGCCTTGACCATCAAGAACTGTTTTATCTGAGGTAAAGAATGCTGCTACAGTATGATCACTTTTATAGCAACTGTAGATGGTTTAATCTTTATTGTGATATTTATTATTTTCTTACAGGGAAAAGAAGGAGCAGCACGTAACAGCTTCCATTTGCATGAGCTGCTTGATCTGATTATGATACAGGCTCAAGACTGCAGTTTCCTCAAATGGACCTGAAGAACTCTCATACTGGGTCTTTACAACACTGTTGTTACCTGGCCCTGTGGCACTGTATTGCTAGACTACTAACTCTAGAAATTGTGCTGTGGCCTCTGGGCCACTAGCAATCTCTCATGACCTCTGAAGCTGGGTATCAAGATTCTGATTCTACAAATCTGGATTTCTGCTGCTGGGTATCTGTATGTCATGTGTTGATGTTAGACAAATTGATTGATAGTGCTGTGTCTTTAGAATGCTGGTTCTAAACATACAGATCTCTTACAGCAGAACCCTGGTGCTAGATGTCAAAATATCTGGGCTTTTGCACCTCTAATACTGAATAACAATCTCTAACAGTTGATATCTGGATCTCTGATACAGTATACTTGGCTCTTAATTGTTACATTATTGGATGTCTGGATTTCTTCTGGATAAAGAAAAAGACAGCATGTAAAAAAAAGATAATAGATAAATAAACCTAAGCAACATAAACTAATTATTAATTAGTCAATTCCATATTGTGCAATATGCAATTTTTGTACTATTATACAGACTTACCAAATCTTATTTTATGACTTTTGTACACCATTACATTCTTACAAAACGTCTTTATTCTACAGTGTGAATATAAACCATGCATACACTTTTACAAAATGTTTTTATTCTATAGACTATATTGTACATAATGTTGTTTTTTTCTATGCTATGAATAAATCTTTATGTAATCTGTATTACTTAAAGCTTTTCTCCTTGGACCAACTCTGAAAAGGGGACTTTGTGCCCAAACGGACTTTCCCGACCAACAAATGCAATAAATAAATAAATAAATAAATAAATAATGTTTTAATTTTTGTGCAAGGCTTCATCACATGCACATGCACACATACACATACCCTGTTAAATCTGTTTAATATCATACCACATTAATCACTAATTTTCAGTTTACCAAAAATGTTTTGGTGTTTCACCCTAGCAAAGTGTCATACTTCATAATGCACAGTTATTTCTTGTGCTATGCTTTCCACATTAGCACCATGTAAGCAGAAACCATTTACACTTTAGATTGACTGTCATAGCTAATTATAGACTGCATTATAAGCATCTCTATCACTGGCAGTGTTAATGTACCATATTATGTACCATATTAACTTTATTGTGTAAATAATTTATCCAGATGTGTATCCATTAAATCTATCTTGACACAGCATTTGAAAACAAGCCTAGCTCAATGGCTGTAAATGAGAATGAATGAATGAGTGAATGGAGACTGACATAGAGAAAGATAAAATTACAGCCTAAACATGGATGGGTCTTACTGTAGTTGTGCTGTTAAATTCATTTGATAAGCCCAATAATTCCATATTCTAAAATCACCCTTCCCCTTACACTTTATGACTAGCTATGTGCAGTTAGCTCCAGCTATCTCTAGTTGAACTACATGTATCCTTACTATATTTCTTCATACAAGAGAAATCAAATCAAATCTTTCTTAAGGCTTATCTCTGGAAAATTGTCACTTTAATAAAGTGAAACATAAATGCAAACTTTGATACAGCACATGTGCGATGTATTACAATTTTCTGAATAAAAGCATAAAACTTTGTAATCACTGCATTCATAATCATCTAATAAAAGGAAGTAGGTGGCTTGCCAAACTGATGGGACCAGTAAACGAGTATGTGCCACAGTAATTGTCAGCCAACAGCTGTATACTGTGAAATGACAGGGTGGCAACAAAGAAGAATGTGGGTTCTATTTTATTATACCATAAGTCTCACTAAATAAACATCATTAACTGAGTATCACGTTCAGAATGAAATAATCAGTCTACTAAGAACTGGGAACAGTAAAGCAGAAGAAAAGAAATGCAGGTGTTTCTGTAGCACAAAATAACATTAAATCAGACTTCTGGCGAATTTTTAGAAAATCATAGCTAATGAATAAGCCTGTCTGGGTGTCTAATAAGAGTTACATATTGATCTGTACTGATCTAACTTACTGCTCTGCTGGTGTTCATTTTACAGATAGTAATGGACTACCATGTGCTACATTTGTTTATAGTAAAATAATTCAGTATTTAAGCTAGTTATCATTCTTTTGTTCACCTTAATAGTTCTAATGCTGATTTCTCTTGTGACTGAGTTTATGGCAGAGATGCCTATAATACTAGTAAAGTACCAGAGTCTCTGATATTGAGTCAGTGGTACTGAATATCTACGTAGCTGCCTCTGGACAACAAGACATCTGCTGATGCATCTTTGTTGTTCTTATAGCAGGCCTTTGATAGCTCTAGACCTCTTTGTGCAAGAATTAAGGAGAAAGCCAAAAACAGGGGGGAGACAACATCAGGGACAGACTGTAAATATTGCTTTATATACTTTTATATACTTATAAAATTGCAAGAATAACAGGTTTTGCATTAGCATGTATTTTCTGAAAGATACAAAGCCTGAAACTCAAATTCCTGTCATTATTTAGTGATTGTATTCCTCAAAGATTTGCCAGAAAGATTTGCCAGAAATCTACAAATGTTATGAGGTACATACCAAAGATATAAGGTAATATCTGGGACATTACACAAAAATCAGGAACAACTGCGAAGCAGTGTTGGTGAAACAATTCTAAATTCCTGGTTCAGTGGATCTCAAATGTTTGAGTGAGATACAAAAGAAATCCTTGGTGAAAGAGACAATTGTAAAATAGCAAACATCTAACTTGTTTGCCTAATTTATACCATAGTGTACCTCAAAGTGAGTTCACCAAGATATTAATACTCAGGAAATTTTCAAACGTAGTAAGCTGTGAGTAAATGATGCAGTTTAAACTGATAGCATCAGTTGTGTGGACTCTAGCTTTAGATCACACAGCTGTTCTTATTTATCTCTCTTTACTGATGTGTTACATTCAGTTATATGTGTAATGTATAATTTCATATTTTATAGCCTATTTGATATTATATGAATTTAGCAGATTAATTTCATTGTTATTTATTTATGTTTTACTTATATACATGTTTATATATTTATTTTATTTATCTATTTATATGTATACTATATATATTTATATTTTTAATATTATTCATAGTAGTGGGCATTATGATTATTAGTACTTTGATATTTAGTTATGTTTTTAAAACGCATTCTTGAGTGTTTATTGTGCTGAATTTCATGTTTTTATAAATTATAAGCAGTGGCACTTTAAAAGTTGACGTCAACTATTTGAAATGATTTTTTGTATTAAGTTGGCGCCAAAAAGTTGTTAAATAGGGTGTTAATCTTGATGTATTTTGTCTGATGAAGTCTGCATCTCAGATGAAAGCGCTTACTTGTCTTTAATCAGTTTTTTGTGCTTCAATAAATTCGTTGCCTTTATCCCTGTTTGAGTCCTGTTTCACTGTTTGAACTGGTTAACCTAGCAGAGACAGGTCGCTGTCTCATTTACTGATTCAGTTGATGTTTTTATGTCTTCACTTACAATGCCCTGAATGAGTCTTCTGCTATGTGAACTTTGCTTATCTGCTCCAACGTAATCTAACATGGTTCATGGTCATGAGCATATAGACTCATTAAGAGAAAATATTGTTGACAGGTCCACAGCTTTCACTTTTTAAGTAAAAAGAAAAAAAAAAGATGTAGCCATGCCAATTCCATACAACAGCTGCTAATTCTGCAGATGTCTGAGCATTCTGGATCTAGTAAACTCACAGAAGTTATCCATCTAAGACAATACTAGGAGCAACAAAAATAAATATCCTCTCCCTGGCATAAAAACACACAACAACAAGGGGAATGGAGGGAGAGAATGGCTACTCCAGCAGTGATTATTTGAACATCGACTGTTATACTAAGTTCAGCTTACACAACTGTACTGTGTTCATTATACTGACCACTGCTGCAGTGGCCTTAGCTATATGGGTAGATTGCCACTGCTAATTACATTTGGAAGATGGAAGGAGAAGAGTCCAAGAGCCCCTGGGAAATGGTTCTAGCAAAGTTTTATCTGGCCCTAGCGAAGGAATCAGTCTTATAGTGCTTTGTAAATGTATGTACAAAGGACCAAGTAGCAGCTTCTAGAATACTTCTAGAATCCAAACTGTTACAAAAAGCCATAGATGAAGCCAAGGCCCTGATAGAGTCGGCCTTGTCATTGCCTGGAATAGATTTATTATAATAAATGATAATAACCTTAGACAACCATTTGGAAATAGTCTGTTTTGACACAGGTTGTCCCTCCTTCATACCTTCACAAGAAGGGAACAATTGATCCGAAGATATGAAAGATTTAGTTCTGTCAAGATAGTACCTGAGTTGTCTGTAGACATCCAAGGTATGGTATATCCTTTCTCCCACATTTTTACGTTCAGGAAAAAAAACAATCTGTTGCTAAACAGAAAAATGGTGATTCAGACTTTCTGGAAGAAAAAAGAGGCCAGGGCGGGAGGGGTTCATAATGTCTCTTAGTAGTCATTCAGACTTCTTGGACTGTCCTAGTTTTTGGGAGGTTCATTACTTCTTTTTGGAATGCCCTTGCCATATCTTCTTAAATGTCTGTTCATCTGAATTTTGTTGAAACTGTTTCTGTTTTTTGCACAGCAAAGGAAAGCACAAGTCAAGTCTTCAGCAGCAGTAAAGCTCTGGAGGGCTTCATTCACAAATGTTTCTTTCAGTCAGCTCAGCTCAAGCAGCCTGCCAGTCTGGCCATGTGGAAAGTGCTCTGAAGCTTAGGAAGCTGGCCAACTGTTGTATCCTTAGCAGGGTATAACCTATATAGCTAAGACCACTGCAGCAGTGATCAATATGTTGAACATCACATTTAAGATCAGGATGCTGTGTCAGTCTCAAAGAAAATCTCAAGGATCATTCCCTGGCTTTCTTTGTCCCTTTTTCTCCTCATCTGTAGCCAACTGCCACAATATAATGCTGCTTAAATCTCCTTATTCCATAACTTCCGAGTTGATTCACCATGAGCTGGTGTTTGAAAACTATACCCACATTTAATTAGAATGTTGGATAAATGGGTCTATATTAGAACATCGAAGTTTCAAAACTTCGAATGTTCTAATATCGACCCCTATTCAGTGAAAGCTGAAAACATTGAACATACAGAACAGCAAATTTTTCCTAGGGAAAACAATTGCTGTTCCAAAACACATACACACAACACAAGCACACCAAACAAACAGCAATCCACACACATACACCTAAAATCTTACACCTAACCCTACACTAAACTATACACACACCACTAACTATCCACTTACCTTAACCCAAACCCTAACCCTAAGGTCCATCACTATTGCACACTCACCTCACCTGCACCCCAACCCTAACTCACCTATTCCACCCTAACCCTCATGTCCACACAATCGCACACATACCTAACCCGCGCCCAACTCACCTACCCCGCCCTAACCTTCACGTCCACACAATCGCACACATACCTAACTCGCACCCTAACCCTAACTCACCTAACCCACCCTAACCCTCACGTCCACACAATCGCACACATACCTAACCAGCACCCTAACCCTAACTAACCTAACCCGCACTCAGTCGCACACTTACCTGAACCCGACCCATAACTTTCCACCACAGCGCTGAAAATACCTTAGCAACAGAAACGGACAATCAAATTCTTTCCCTAGGAAAAAATTTGGTTTTCTGCTGCTTCGATATTTTTAGCCTTCACTGAATAGGGGTCGATATTAGAACATTTGAAGTTTTGAAACTTCGATGTTCTAATATAGACCCTGATAAATTTAACCCCGCTCCTTACAACTATGCTCAACTATTGCAGCATAACAAATTAGGTTGGGCAGAGACTTACAAAAAAGGTAATGGCAAAAAAAAAGTCATTAACACTTCAAAATAGAGAATGAAACATAGTAATTTTAATAGCTTTTAGACTTCCCTACCCAAGCAACTATTTCAGCACACTTAAACAGGCTATCTGTGCCAAAACATCATTTCTTTATTTTCTGTGCTTGCAGTAAGACATTCTAAGAATGTGTTAAGTATGCAGTAAGGCACAAGGGGGTGTGCATGGTACAGATGTTGCCACATGGTCAGTGCTGTTTTAAGGCATAAGCACAAAGAGCAAGTACATTACAATCCCAGGGCATATAGCAATATTTGCACCAAGCATACCATACATACATACTCCCAAGTGCCTTATTGCACTTGTAAAATGGAGATCTGGATTTTTTGCAGTTTAAATTTTCTGTTTAGTAAGTTATGTATGATAATTATATGTTTTGTAGTGTATTTTAATGTAGAATAATTCCTCCACCAATTTTAACTAACTTATCATTGTGCAGAGTGACAAATAAGCTAGCAAAGCTCTGGAGCGTATTTATCAGTTGGGCAGAGTTTCACAAACACTCACACTGTTTTCAAGGTAATAGTCACAAGTAATCATGACAGTGGCAATGCCAAGAAAAGAAAGGCACTTGTATGCAAGCAGGAGTATGTCCCACATCATTTTAAGTTGGCTGTGTATATGCTTATTGCACCCTAAAAATGTTCACAAGGGTAACCATTTTAATGATAACTCACAAAATTTGAAACCAGATATATATAAACAGTAATTATTCCTCCCCATCAATTTTCTTAAGTTAGTTTAGCAATTGGTATGCTTGCTGTCTTTATTTAATTGGGTTTATATGGTAATTTGTATGTGTGTTTTATTTCTATATTATTATGCATTTGTGATATCAATGCAACATCATTTGCAGAATATATGTATATGCACACACATACACAGATATATATATATATATATATATATATATATATATATATATATATATATATATATATATATATATGTATAAACATTTATAACTGCAATTTCTTAGAAGAAAGTGATAAGTGATTCCAGGTAACAACCATCCAGTCTTAAATGTATGACGCTTTGAAACATTAGCTGCTGAACCACTTTAAAGGATTTTAAGTCAGACCACTGATGCCTTCAAGTTTGTGAGGAAAGACATTCTAATCTACCCATGCAAAAGCCTTGTTAAGATTAATAAAAACAACACTCTTTTGTATTCCTCTCTTTCAGACGACAAGGTATAAAGAGATGACAGCTGGGAGTTTCTGTGTATCTGGACAGAACCTACATATGAGAGACAGAATGAGCAATTTTGTTATTAATGACATATCTTCTATATCATAAATGCAGAACATTGTATTGCAAACCATCTAATACATTGTATCTGTGCTGGATAGTTATATAAATACATAATGCACTTAGCACTGTTAATTTAATATTTATCAATACTAAAACTATCTCATATATTTTCAGCTAAACAAAATTAGTTTTTTAATGATCTAAAGAACATGAACAATTTTTCATGCCCTAACAAATGCTTCTTTAGTCCTTATCTAAGATAAATTATACAATGTATATAGTAACAACTCCACTTTAAACCAAGCAATTAGTGAATCTGGGCAGTTTTAAAAATACAGTCTACAATATATCACAGCAAAAACAAATATGGACTCTGGATCATAGCTTAGAAAATCATTTTTTGTCATTTATTTCTGACCCTGTGTGTGAACTTAATGAACATTACTGTCATACATCATTTACATTCAGTTCATTATTTCTGTCTCCAGCCCACTGCCCGAGAATGCTCACTTCCATTATATAAAACATAAAGATATATTGTTCGTTAGAATGGCAGACGTTAGTCAAGACTTTACTCTGTTTGTTAGCCTCTGTAACATAACAATATTCTAGAATATGACTTTTTAATTTTCTGTTCATTGTTTATATGCATCTTATTATATCCTATGTTAGATGTGCTACGTAGACAATATTACTATATGCAGCATGCGTGGATATTTAAAGTGTGAATATATTTAAAAAGTCAGTAAACTGATTTTTGTGCAAAATCCGTAATGCATATACCTATAACTGCCAAATGTCTCATTCTTGACATTAATTGGCAAGCAGTCATTATGTACTACATAATCAATCAAATCAATCAATCAGGATTTTAATTATAGGTGCATTTTCTAAGGTGCCTTACAGTGAAAAATATACAAACACCAAACTGAAAGCAGGGGAAATGCTGATACTTAAAACATTTGAATCAGAATGAAATTACTCAGAATAATATTAAATCAAAGGTTTTTCGAAAGAAATATCCTTTAAGTGCTCGTTAAAGAGGTCACTGTTATAGCACTTTCAAATATGCTGAGTCAGAGAGCTCTGTAGTATGTGCAGGGGCTAGCATAAAGAGTCCCATATTCACCATTTGTTTCATGTTGAACCCCAGAAATCTCTAGCAACTCTCTGTAGAAGGAGTGAAGGAAGCATGTGAGGATAGTATTTAATATTATGTGAGGTGTGGGTCATTTAAGGTGTTAAAGAATACAAAAATCTGTCCTGAAGGTAGTGCACACCTGACCAACTGCCAGCTCAGCACAGCTTATGATGCACCACATAGAATTACAATATGTTCCCTCTCTGATACCCCATTCAGGATATAGTCTGCTGTACCTGCTGACGGCATGTATCTGTCCAGGTTCAGCATAGCCTCTCAGTAACAAAAACATGCACCTCTGCAGAAGGGCATCACAACAAGGCACATGTTTTATTCAGGTAAACCTGTACAACTGGGAATGTGTCACTTTATCCATGGCAGAATCCCATCATAAAATGAGCACTGCATTCATTCAGCCATCTGAAAGAAATTGTCAGTGAGGCAAATTTTGAGTGAGAGATCTAAAAACCCACTGTAATTAGTGGCAAAAAATATGTGGTACCTAAGTTTGTGGAGTTTACTTTCAAACTATTGAGGCATATACAACAGGAAATCATAGCCAGATTTATTTTTAATCAGGTTTAAACAATAGAGAGACCTGGGTATTTTTTTTTTTCAGTCTAAAAGTGGAAAGTCTAGTAGAAGCACATACATCACAGATAGTGGTTGGGGGTGTCCTTGTATATTAAGATAGGGATGAATGATATTTTGAGAGCAATAATGGTATATAAAGGATGTTGGTTATCAGGCAATAATGGCATCTCTGATGAGTTTTATTTGGGGAAGCTAGTTAATGGCAAGAAGTCTCAAGAGTCACTTCAACATTTCCATGCCGGAACTGGAGTGTTTGTTCTCATGAAAGAAGGTTAAAACAGAGGAGGCAGGGAATAATAAACCCATTTCTTTAATAAATGTTGATGCCAAGATTCTAATGAGTGTAATTGTGAACATTATAGAGGTGATTATTCTCACACCAGTCAGGGAGGACCAAAGTAGGTTTGTTAAAGGTAGATCTGCAAACGAAAGCTGGTAGTTGTGGGCTGCTTTCTGTAGAAGTGTCAGAACAAAAAGGTAAGCAATGCCAGGCTTATCTTGTATGGCATGAAGAAAGTCTTTGACTGCAGAGTGTTTTTCTCCTCCTCTGAGTCCTAAACGAGGTAGGGTAGGTCAGTACCTTAGACAATAGATTAGGGCCTTGTAAAAACATTCTACATTTTGAATGGTGGATAATGGATTAACTCCACAGAAGTGCAGAATAAGAGTAATAGAGGGCAGAGGTGTCTTTTAGAACCTTGCTCTTCCTTTTAGTAATACAGGTTCTAGAAAATACAGCATGGGGACTTTGGAGAAAGCTGAGGAGGCAGATGAGGCCATTTCCTTTTATTTATTGATGACTGTATTATAATTTACAGATCTGCTGGACATAATTGTCTCTAGGGCATGAAAATGTGTTGAGGTGTTTGCACATCAAGCTGGTTTTGAAGGTAATTAGAAGTAAATGATCCAAAATGAAACCAGTGAGGTGGACAGACTGACAGGAAGGATAAAGATACATTGTGAAATTAGGAAGAAGCATTTAGGCTTGAAACCCTCTGAGTCTTGGCAGGAATTGGAGCCAAGAATTCACCAGAAAATCCTCAGTCCTGCTAAAAATCTGCTGAATAAAAGGAGTGGAAAAGCAGGTACTTTGGAATTACTATGGTTCAAATGAGGTCCTCGCCTAGCATTCTCTGTATCCTACAATACAACCCACTGGGAACATACAGTTTCTGTAGTTCTAAATTTTAAAGGATATCTGGCAGCCTTGCAAGAAAGGAGATGGATAGTCAGATTAGTTCAGGAAGTTTACGGATCAAGACAGGAGGGAGTGGAGAATGCCTGATATTAAATGTTACACTGTAGCTGTTAAAAAACAGTTGATTTTGAAAAGTCCAAGCATTTGTATGTTGAAAATGCAGGATCTCAAGGGGAAACATCAAAATACACCAATACCAAAACCCACAATATTGAATCCTGGAATTGCGCCCGGCAGGACTCATGTTAGTGCTTGCTTCTGTGTTCGCATGAGTAGGGTGTTTCACAGTTCAGTACAATTTCAGGGTTGTTCCTGATCAGTGTGGTGAAGTTTGATGCTTCCGCCTCAAGATCCTGCATTTTCGACATATGAATGCTCGGACCTTTGATAGTAAACCATTAAAACGTGTGTTGTTAGGAAAGGCAAGAAAAGAAATGAGTAGAGGAAGTCTGACAATGTTCAAGACAGGAAGTCAGGTGAAAGGTAAAAGTAAGGGCAGACATAACTAAAGAGAACATTCGTTTGTTTTTGAGGGGAGATTGACAAGAAGACAGCATATGCAGGAACACTTAATCATGGTGGCCAGAAATGTCATTAAGTGGCACTTATGTCAAATGGCAGGGATAGACAAGATCATGGATATCCTGGTGGAGGAGAGTGAAGTAGGGCACAAATCAAAACAGAGTGAATATGCTAGCAATGAATTCAGTCTAAAAAAAAGCAGGAGTGGGTGAAGTTTACATGATTAACTAAATCACTAAAGACTTTTACAGAGCTAATAGGGAGAATATTTTAATGCATTTGCTACAGCCCTCTGTCCTTGTATGAACAGAGGAGATACAAGAAAGGGCGGTATAGAGCTGTTTATAGGAGCCTCGTAAAATACCGCACTGAGAGAAAGAAAGAAAGAGAAAGAGACAGAGAGACGAAGCTTGTTATGGAGAGATAAGCCAGATGGAGCAGGCAGATTGCAAGAAAAGGGATTCACAAAGCCCTGAAGCTACAATGTAAGTATATCACACAGTGAAAGTTGGTAATTTTGTGACATCACAGTACAGCAGTAATTGTGATTTTGCCCATCCTTGACTGTAGTGTAATCTCATAGTTGGTATATATAATTAGAAGGGGGTGTGGGGGTGCAGATCCCCACATGAGGGGTGCAGGGGGAGCTTGCATCCCTCCAAAAATGTTTGTTTTACCCAAAATGAGGGGTGCAGGGGGAGCTTGCTTCCCTGAAAAAATGTTTGTTTTAGTGTTATGTCCTGTGTCTTCAGTTTTATGGTTTTGTGTTTTCGATTATTTGGGTTTGATGTTACGAACGTCAATTTTTTTGGTAAGTCTAAGACAGACCCTTAAGAAAAGGAAAGCAATGAGTCTTGTGCAGGAAGTAGGAAAGATGAAAATCCTCCCAATAGTATGGGATCAAAAGAAAGAGACTCCCTCGTAGATGGTAGAGTACTGTCATTCAAACTGAAAAAATGTGGCTCACTGGGGCTTGTAGTTGTTGTGAGGTTTAAAACTGAATGAGCAGGGCTGCTTCATATGTTTTAGTATTGCGAAGTAGCTAGAGACCTATGGGAGAAGACATTAAAGGAACAGGGTAGAGTTTATGGAAAGTAAGTCTCAGGGACTGGAAATTTTATTTGGAGAAGGGAAGAAGGTCAAAGGATTGAAAAAAAAGATAAAAAGGACAACATTTGCTACTACGTAGTTGGCTCAAAAGTGTTACTGTTCAGGACAAAAAAGAAAAGATGTGAGGCATGGCAGAAAAATGTGGGAAGAGTTTCGGAATGCATGTCACAGAGTCATCAAAGCCCAGTCAGGTTGGGGAGATACGATAAAGTTCAAGGAAAGACAGAGTAAGATATGATCTATATACATTCTGATACATAACCAGAAAGGGGTGAGAGACACGTCTTGGTCATCTCTGATGTAGACATAGCATAGCAGGATTTGAATTATTTATCTTGTTTCAAAGACTGTTGGTTGGGACTGCACATTTATGTAGTCTTATGGTGACTTTTTATAATAAATAAAACACTTTAAAAATTAGACTAGTAACTATAGAGATCTTACAATACATAGCTGGATACTGGAATAGCCGCAGGGGAGGGGTGCTTTTGGTTTTCATATGACTAGAAAATAATCTAGGAGAGTTCATGCAAGGTCATAAACTGATCACAGTTGTCAGAACAACAATCAATGGCTCGTGGGGTCATATGCTACATTAAAATCCACAAGAATAAATTCTGTACCTTATAACATACACTCCTAGAAATAAGATTATTTCAGTGCTGCAGCTGCACCTGAAACAAATTCCAAAGTCTGATTTAGATTATGTTTGGCTAAACATTTTCCTCATCTGAGTGGCCACAGCTTTCTTCATAACTTTCCCAAAAAGGGAAGAACAGACAAAAGACCAAATGACCAGGTAGTCAAGGTCTAAAGATGGTTTCTTACAAGGAGGCATAATCTACACATAATTTAATGAACTTAGAAAAAGAGCAGACCCTGTGAGCACTGAATAATCACAGCAAAACCTTGACAATTGACTCATCAGCTCTTACAATACTTGTTAGATTGGAAGCCAGGCAACAGCAATAGTTCCTAATTAACTTGACGATGTTTTGAATTCATGGATGAGAAGTGTCCTCAGACCAAGGCACTTACTCAGTTACCAAATGTGAAAAAAACAATTCAGAGATTTGAGATACATTAAGTTAGTTTGACAAGAAAGAAGATACCAGTACCTCATGGAGTTACTGCAACAGCTACATTTTATGGAAAAAGTGAAACATCATACCATGAGATCTCATTCTTGGTGGGTATGAAGACTCAGTCAAATTCCTTGCACTGCTTTTGTGACATGATGTTCTTAACACACACATGCAGGGCTGCACAACCTGTCTGCTATTTTAAGCAGGTCAGCAAGTCAGTTCTTTGCCATGGTAGTTTAAATGACAAAAATGTTATCTCCCTTTTCAGTTGCTACCACTTGAAAATGTGGTAATGCTCATTCACTTATTTATTTATTTGCTAACCTGGTAGTTATACTGTTCCATGAGCTGTTTTCAGCCACAAATCAAGCCAGTAGCACAATCATAAACATATAATTGCAAGATCAAAATTCTATGCAGCAATGCACTAAACAATACTAAAGGAAGTAAATTCTCACGACACATGTAAGCAAATATCACTCAACACATGTATTCTTCAAGTTAAATCAGATCAATTAATTTGCACTGATATAACAACTCATCACAATTAATACTAATCCTAATGAGAAGGAAGTACATTCTTCAGGATATAGATGGACAGGACAAGGTCAAGTACATAGATAGTCTGGATTCAAAATATTCACCCTAGTCTGTATTATTAATTAAACAGCCTATGATAAATACAGACAGACATAATAAACATCAGCCTACATACTTCAGCTGTCATCCTTTTTGTATTCAGATTAGGAGTGCTGTTAATTTCTCATCTAGTTTTCTGTTTAGATTAGCCTTACAATTCTGGTATTATTAAAAAACAGAGACATATTCAACTAAATTAGTTTTGAATTCTAAATGGTTCTTTTCATTTCTGATATGAGGAAAGTTGGCTCCAGGTATTAACCTCAGTCTTACTACCTTTAGCCCATAAGAAAGCTTTTTTAATGTCTTAGTGATACCTTGATATTTGGATTTCAGAATATGGTTAAATATTATGTGTACAGTGAATACAGCCAATCATCATTCTGGCTAATAAATAACCAGTCTTAACAAGCTGTGATATTCAAAACGAACCAAGAGCAATATAAATCTGTTGATTTTGTGATGTGCAGTTTACAGGGTATTAATATTGTTTGCAGACTTAAGCACTACTATAAAGAAGGCATATTTGAGTTTGGACATTACTAGATTCTCCCTGAGGTTTTACATGTTCCTCGTCTAAGTATCCTGGCAAATTTCTAACTTAATTTAAGGTGCTTTAGCACCATGGCCAGCATTTATTTCTGCATGGTAATTAAACGACAGAATCAAGCCATGTGTCCATGTATTTGGACTGTAGGGTGTCACATGACTTATGCAGTTGTTAACAGGATCTTGTATTCTGAGGCAATTTCTCGATGCCTTTCCGACATGTCAAAGGTCATGATGACAGTCTTATTACTTCGAACAACAAATTTATTGTCAAGCAACCTGTGCCATAACTTGCTAAAATCATTTTGAATTTTCTTTTGAACTTAAGGGCATGTTCTTGCAGCTTTCAGTAGAGAGAGCTAATCTGTCTTTCATTCAAAAGACTTCCGTACCATCACAGCAACATTTCAGCCATCTTGAAAGTTTCATCAAACAATCATCAAATATGAAATAGTGACATGATCAGAAGCAATGTTATCCAAAGTCTTTGCAACCACCTTATGATATCCAACTTTAATATGTTCTTAAATAAGGAAGGTAATTCAAGAACTACTAGTAGGCCTCAGCGGTTAAGGATTTATTTTCATAGGGGTTGGTAGTAAAAATGGAATTCTAAAGCTCATAATGTACTGGTCAATTTAGCTGACCAGTTCCATTGTTCTATCATGCATATTCAAAGCAGAGGTAAGCGGCATATCTAATGAATGAACCTTTATGTAGGTGGAGAAGGAAAATCCAGTATACGTTGCAACCTTGATGAAAGTTGGCAAAATTATAATTCAAATTATGTAATCTCATCAGTGACCCAGCTGATGCAGTAACCAAAACAAATTTCTAACATTTCACTACCAAGTCAGTAATGAGATTAAAAAATTCTTGCATGACTCTCTCTTCATCTGTGAAGATTAATAAGTAAGCAAGCTATGACATCTTAAACCCTTCACACCAGTATATATTTGTATATACAGATGAGCTGGTACTCTTTAGTGTCACCTGTGTGTAAAGCTCATCTCAGATTTAAAAAAATATGTATATAGCTGCTTCATAATCCCTACATTCAAACTGACGGTGGTACAATCCTGAGAAGCCCAGTAAAACTGCAGCTTCAAGACATTGGCCATGGATCTTTCCTGCATAAGACTTAGTGATATTGTTCAGGTTGACAGGTAGCACTGGATATTAAATAATGGTAGTGTTGCTATTAATCAGCTTGGTATTATATAAGATTGTTTTCACTTGGAAAACCTTACAGAGATTTCCAGTAACCTCTTCCCCCATAGAATCTCTGAGCATAAGAAACAGACTGGCATGATTTCTGTCTGATATCATTCTGCCCCAGGACATCAACTACATACCAGTATGAAATACTTTCTATCCACAGAATTTATCTTCTAAAATCATTCAAAACTCAGGCCTAACTATGCATTATATCTTACAATGCAGCACATTTCAGCAGGTGGAGGTAGGACTTCAAATGGCTAAAAGAGTTTTATTTGGAGGTTTTCAGTTCCTGGTCATATGTCCTACAACAGGACCATAACATAATATACTATACCAAAGGTATGAAAGCGCACTACTATTAATAAGCTCATAGGATGTTGCTAGACTAATAGGCCCTGGGGCCCTTACAAGCCTAGCCAAGAGTTTATCCCCAAAAAAGAAACCTTAGTCAGCATCTCTTGCCCCTGTTAATGAGCGACAAAGGTGGAACCCCTGGGACAAATTTGTGGTTTCCCATCCACTCATCAAGGTTGTGCTTCAAGAGGGTCAGCGAGGTACTCTGTTTGACATGTATGGAAAGTCTATTCCAGAGACGGGGCAGCCTCTGGGAGACAAACCTGTCTCTCCAGCAGGTTTTGTTGATGTCGCTTATTAGATTTAGGCCTTTTGAGTGGGTAATGTGCGAGGAGTTAGACTTATGGATATGGAGGATATCTACTAGGGCAGGGTCTTATATAGCCTTGTAGGCAAGACACAGATCACCTCTGAGCAATCTGTATGATACCGAATAGAGTGACAGTGATTTGAGCCTGTCCGCATAGGACAGGTGTTGTAGATCATCGATTCTCTTTGTGGGGTATTTCTGTGCCCTTTCCAGTTGGTGCAGGTGTTTGAAGAGGTATATACTAAACAGGGTATTATACTCAATTATAGACCTAATGAGGGAGGAGTACAGAGAGGTAATAACCACCTTTTTTCTGGATGCACTTCCTTTACTTATGAGATGAACCTAGTAAAAGTCTCTTCTGACCACTACCACTACATGATGATCGAATGTGAGATTGTTGTCAACCTGAGTACCCAGTTCCCTCACCACAGGTTGTGTGCTAAGGGGATTGTCATTGATGTGGTAATCAGTAGAGGCTGTGTTTTTGCAAATGGTATGATAATACATTTTTTTTGCATTTAAATTATGGCCATGACTTTGGCACTAGTCATTTGTTGCAGTGAGACCCTCTTGCAGTATGTTAACATCATTTGGAGAGTCAGTGACAGCACCCAACTCACAGTTATCCGTAAACGTGGTCAGCTATAGGCCCTTTGTCGTTGCCTGGACCTCTGAGAAGTAGATGCCAAACAGGAGGGGTCCCAGGACAGATCTCTGGGGGAATACCACTAGTGACAGGTTTGTTGTTGGAGGTGGTGGTGACTATTTTGATCTTGTGGGTCCTATCAGTGAGCCAGTTGGCCACCCACCTGACGGGATAGGGATTTATGCCAAGTTGAGTTAGCTTTTTGATGATGCCCGAGTGGGGGATTGTGTCAAAGGCCTTGGCCAACTCAAGGTAAGCTGTATGTAATGACATTCCCTCATCCAGGGCCTTGGTGACAGTCTCAAAGAGGTCAACCAGGTTCAACAGACAAGATCTGCCCTTGACAAATCTGAAATGGGTGGGATCAAGTGCTTGGAGATTGCCTATGTCCTTCTTTATGAGATCTGTAATAATACGCTCCACAGCTTTATTTTTATTTATTTATTTTTATTTTATTTAACATTTGTTAACTGGGAAAGTCCGACTTGGAACAAAGCCAATTTTCAGCAGAGGCCCCCAGGAAGAAATGCTTCAGATGCATGTCTTTGTAATGTGGGAGGAAACTGGAGCACCTGGAGGAAACCCACATGAATGCAGGGAGGACATGCAGACTTCACACAGAAGGCACCCCAGCCGAGAATCGAACTGGAGAACCTCTTGCTGTGAGGTGACAATGCTACCGCTGCACCACTGCGCCAGGCTTTACAGATCAGACTTGTC
The DNA here is from genome assembly GCF_019279795.1 of Protopterus annectens. NCBI lineage: Eukaryota > Metazoa > Chordata > Ceratodontiformes > Protopteridae > Protopterus > Protopterus annectens. The sequence continues at coordinate 610,459,430 of NC_056732.1, read as the reverse complement.
AAGCTAATGGGGGTTATGGTTTCCCAGGTCAGTAATAATAACTTACATTTCAATTTTCCAGGAACACATAATAAATATATATGAAATAAACTGCTGGTCTATATTGTGGCCAGTGTTATTACACAGTACAAACTACTTTATATGCTGGCATAAAGACAGATAAACAGTGACCAGCATAAATAATTTTGAACTTTGATGTGTATTCCCAGGTAAACTTGCTACATAACACATAAGAAAGAAATCGCAAACTTCAGAGTTTTCTTGCCCCACGAAAAGGAGGACTAGATTCCAGCTCAATAAGATCTAAGCTCATAGCAATCCCACATCTTGGCATGAAAATAGCAACAATTGGAAGAATAAAGGGAGAGACTGGGTACATTCTAATATCTACTGTTATGGTAAGTTTACTTACACAACTGTACGGTGTTTATCATCTCATCACTGTTGCAGTAGCCTAAGCCATATCAGATGAATACCAAAAATATGATAGCAAGGGAGGAGGAAACTGGATCACAGTCCAGGAGCCCCTGGAAAATAGTCCTAGCAAAGCCTGCTGTGGACCAACAGTAGAACTCCATCTTTTAGTGCTTAAAATAAGTGTCTACAAATGACCATGTTGCAACTTCTATGTTTCTAGAGCACACCCCTTTCCAAAAAGCCACAGAAGTAGCCAGAGCCCTGGTAAAGTCAGCACTGAATTAGCTTGGAAGTGTTTTGTTATGGTGAGAGTAACAAAAGGCAATAGCAAGCAACAACCATTTAAAAATAGTTTATACACTAGTTGTCCCTTCTTCTTAACAGACATTTCATCAGAAGTCCTAAAGGTTTTTGTCTTCTTAGTGTAGCACCTGAGCTGCCTGTGGGCATGTAAAGCATGCAAATTCTGTCTCCCTCATGTTTACAATTCGAAAAGAAAACAGGGAAATGAATAGCCTGACTTAGTGTAGACGCTAAAATGGCCTTAGGCATAAAGGAAGGATCTGTTCCAAAGGTTATCCTAGCCTTGTAACAAACAAGATAGAGATAACTCAGCTTAAGAGCTTGTAACTCACATACCCTTCTTGCAGAAGTTAAGGCAATAAGTAACACTGTTTTCCAACATAAGAACTTTGAATCAGCATTGATAGCAAGTTCAAAAGGAAGCAGTGTAAGTTTTTGCAGTACAAAGTTAACATCCCAAGAAAGAGGCATTTGTCTTCTATGTGAGCAGATATGTAACAACCCCTTTCAAAAACTGTTTCACTAGAGGCAGGGTAGAAATGGGGGGAGATCTATGTGTGTACAAGTGGATATGGCTGAAAGATGAATCTTAATACAAGAGTAAGGGAGACGAGAGGATGATAACTCACACAAATATGGAAGAATCACAGGAATATGTGCCTGAAAAGAATACTGATTCTTGGATTGGCACCAGCTTAAAAACCTTTTCCACTTACTCATGTATGGTTTTCTAATAACATCTTTCTTTGTCTCCTTTAATACTTACTGCACATCCTCAAAGAAAATGTGCCTAAAGGAATTAGAATTCTATCATCCAGGCAGCTAATTGAAGAATTTGAAGGTTTGGATGTATCAAACATCCTTTGCCCTTGTCTGAACAAGTCCATTCTGTGAAGGAGCATGTTTTAATTGCCCTTGGCCATCTTCAAAAGAAGAAAGGACCACTGTTGCCTGAGCCAAAAGGAGACACCACAATTATTTATGCAAATTCCCTCCAGATCTTTTGAAGCACACTAGTTTTTAGAGGAAAGGGCAGAAAAGCATAAATCAAAATACCCACCCATAAGAATGAAAATGCATCAGTCTTCCAGGCCTACTTGCAAGGGGTCCTGGAGCAGAATTGCTTCAACTGTATGTTTAGACTGGAGGCAAACAGATCTACTTGAGGAGTTCCCCAGAGATGGATCAATTCTTGGAAGACCCCTGGGTTCAACTTCACTTCATAAGGGTCTACCCTGGTCCTGCTCAGCTTGTCTACAATAATATTTTGGTCTGATGGAATTAGGTAGTCTGGAGGGAGCAACTGAATTAAGTTGCTAAATCCCGGACTTCCAAAGCTAGTTTGCAAAGGGGAGAGGCCCTGCCCCCCTTCCCCATTTTTATGTACCATGTCAGTGTGGTGTTCTCTGCGATCACTAGCAGAGGGTCTGAAGTCCAAAGATGGATCAGAGATTTGACAGCATTTACTAGAGCCTATAATTTACAGCAAACTGAAAATGCAAAGCAGACACAGAAAAGCAAAAAAAAAGCATATGAAATTTTTGTACATTGGAATGTGATAATAAGCATACTTCAAATCCAATGTTACTAGAAAACAGGAAGGAGGAATAAAAATGACAGAGATTATAGAAAATTCATTTTGAGTTTTGGAATGATGATGTGAAGGTTTAAAAAAGAAAGGTCTAGAACAGCTCTCTTGGTTCCTTCTTTCTTTGGCACAAGAACATTTATTGAATCAAACACTCTCCCTCTTTGATCTGGGGGAACAGGTTCTATTACTCCCCTGGGACAACATCTGATCCAGAAAAGGAGGGAACAAACCAGTTGGATTTGGGGGTTATGGAGGTATCCCCTGGAAATGAGAAAATGAGTTACACTACCAGATGTAATCTTTTTGAATGATTTTCAGTACCCACATGTCTGAAGGTATCAGGTGCCACACAGGTAGGTAAAGACCTAGACTTTGGGAAAGCTTTACTAGGTTGCCAGGGTGAGGATGGAGAAAATTCTGAGGGGGGCATATAGTTAGTATGACTTTTTTTAGGATGTCCTTGGTTGTGGGAGGCACCTCTTTTTTTTTTTTTTTTTTGAAAATTTGTTTGCCTAAGCCTTGCTGGAAATGCTTGTTCTGTTTCCTGAAAGAGGAATTTGAACTGTTAGAAAAGTTTATGTCATATTTAGGAAAGGAAGGCTGAAAATCTGGGTAACCCTCTGATGTAACTTTTCCCTTTCATCAAACCCTTTAAGGACTTAGACAGAGGAAGGACCTAGTAGCATTTCTCTATCCAGGGGGCATTTAACATTGCAGTTTCAACATCCTCTGTTAAATTTTGAGATGGTAACCAAGCAATTCCTCTCAAGAGAGAGCAAGTGGCAGCAGCTCTGAATACAACATCTGCAGTGTCATAAGCACATTTCAAGGAATGCTTGATTACCTAAGACTTAGCAGATACTACAGAACACATAGAAGTTTTAGTATTTAAAGACAGAAGCTCAGCAAATAAATTCCTTAAATTATCATAAGAAGCTAGCAAAAACTTCTGTGAGTCTGACAATTTAGAATTCTGAATGTCATGCTGGAAGAATAAATTTTTTATAAAATGTATCCAAAACCCTTCCCAGTTTGTGAAAGGGTTAAGGCTAGCTGCTAACAGGAGTTTGGTAGAAACTCATTTTGACAATGAACTTATTGCAGGATCTGCTAAAGGGATAGAAAAAAGAAACTACAACTTATCAGACTTTTTTGAAGCAGATAGCTAACTGTCAGGAATAGTACAGGCTGCCAAAATGCATTATCTAATGCTGGCAATTGAAGAAGAGCAGGTGTTTGTTGAGGAAAGTGTAATAAATCATATCTTTGTTGAGATTCAGATATGTCTTTTTGTTCCCATTGAAAAAAATCCCTCATTTTGGCAATAGTATTAGAAAAGGACCATTCTTCTTTACAGTCAGAATCCCCAGCATGTGGTGAGGAGTATGAGAAACACTGTCCCAATTTAAATCCTGTTCTTCATACTAGGAATCAGCATCCAAAAGGGAAGATTTTCTTTTTTCTTCTTCTTATTGTGATGCCCGTGCCCTGGCCCAGCAGTCAAGGAGCCTCAATCCTCACCACTAACACCAGAGAGGGTGTCCCATATGAGAGGAATGGATAACAGATACACACAGTAAAGTGTAATTTCCCTTAAGAGCACATAGAGATCACAGTCAGTCTGGGGCTGGTTGCTCCCTTACTCCCCAGGTCCCCAATGAGACTTCCCACAGGCACAGCTATAGGGTCCAGATCTCAGCCTAGCTGGCAAGCTAACCTCCAGGACCCTCTCTGTCCAACCAGTGCTTTGTTTCCCTGCCCAAGTAGCTGATACACACACACACTTTGAGATAAGTATTTAAGTTCACAGACACTCCTGAGAAAGGCTGACACAGATTCTCCAGCTGTGCCCCTATACCCAGACTATATGGTAATAATTACTGCCACCACCAGCTAATAACTATCAGCTACTCAAAGGCCCTTAAAAGGGTGTCCAGTTATTACTGTGCAATATTATTATCCAATGGTAAGTGTGACTAAACAGTCTTAAGGCTTATTGGAAGGGATTATTACAGAATCACTTATAAGCATGAGATGTACCCTAGAGCTTAATTATCTCTACATAAACCAGCCACAATTAAAAAGGGTTTAAAATATTTAATAATAAATACTAAAAACACAAGACAATACTACTACACCACAGTGCTATTCAAGAGTTCAGAGATCACACAGAAACTTAAAATAATTCAGTAGTACAGTTCTGACATAACAGAAAAACACTTAGTCTAATCTTTATAGCCATAGCTATTTCTACAAGAAAGCACACTTCTAAGATAACTTAGTTAAGACAACAGGCAGTGTTGAGTTAGATGTCCAAGATCAAAATGCTTAATAATCTCTGGTTCTCACTGTTTAAATTGAAACTGCAGTTCTGCTAAACATTACATCATCTTTTACACCTTCCTGGTTGCCAGGCCACACAGAAACTGCATTTACATTTTTTTACACTTAGAGCAATAAAGGACATTCCACATGTAAATTCTGGTCATTAACTTTATAGGTTCATAGGTTCATAGGTAGGTACTAGGCTATCTGCCTGAAGGCATTTATAAGCCTAGCTGGAATGTGTTGGCTTTCGCCACCCCCTTAGATTAGTTCTCTGTGCCTCTGTCAAGCAGAGCCATTGAAGTGATCCCTGGGGTAAACTTTCTGTTTCCCATCCACTTGTCAAGGTTTCTCTTGAAGAAGGTTAGCGAGGAGTTCTGCCTAATGTAGATTGAAATCTTGTTCCAGAGCATAGGAAGTCTCTGGGACAGGAATCTATCCCTGCAGCACGTCCTATTTATTGTTGTGGTGAGGTTTAGATCCCTGGAACATGTGGCTCAAGAGGATATGGTTTTCTTTAGGTGGAGCATGTGCATCAATTTGGGGTTGGACATGGCCTTGTATGTCAGGCAGAGATCAACTCTGAGTAGGAGGTATGCAACCAAGTACAGCTGGAGTTTCTTCAGTCGAGCTGCATAGGGCATCTGCTTGAGGCCAGTGATCCTCTTGGTGAGGTACTTCTGTGGTCTTTCCAGTTGTTGCAGGTGTCTTGTAAGGTACATCCCAAATGGGGCATTGTACTCTATGATGGGTCTGATGAGTGTTGCATAGAGGGGCCGAATGACCTCTTTCGATCTGGATGCAAACCATTTTGTGATTAGGTGGGCCACATAGAAGGATTTCCTAACCACTTTGGCAATGTGATTATCAAAGGAGAGGTTACTATCGACTTGGGTCCCCAGATCCCTTATTACGTCTTCTGTATTTAGGAGGCTACCACCTATGTGGTAGTTTGTGGGTACTTTGTTTTTTTCCAAAGGGGATGAATATGCACTTTCTGGGATTTAGCTTGAGGCCATGGTTTTGACACCAGGTATCTGTCTCAGTGAGACCCATTTGGAGGATGTCTGTGTCAGCCGGAGAGTCAATTATAGCCCCTAGTTTGCAGTCATCTGTGAACTTAGTCAGCCATAGTCCTCCTGTGCTTACCTGTACCTCTGAGAAGTATATGCCAAACAGGAGGGGTCCGAGGACTGAGCCCTGGGGAATGCCACTTGTAACTGATTTAGAGTCAGACCTAGCTCCCGCAACTCTTACCATGTGGGTTCTCTCCGTGAGTCAGTTGGCAACCCATCTCATGACGTAGGGGTTTATGTTCAGGCTGGTGAGCTTGTCTATAATATTTGAGTAGGGAATGGTGTCAAAGGCCTTTGCGAGGTCTAGGTAAGCTGTGTGGACCACCTTTCCTTCATCTATAGCCTTGGTAACTGTCTCAAAGAAGTCCACCAGGTTTAGGAGGCAAGATCTGCCCTTAACAAAGCCGAACTGGGTAGGGTCCAGTGTTTGAAGGTTTCCAATGTCTCTGTTAATGAGATCCATGATGATGCACTCCATAGCTTTGCAGACCAAGCTAGTCAGGCGTATAGGGCGATAGTTCCTGGGGTCCGTTGTGACTCCACCTTTGTGGAGTGGAATAATCATTGCTGTGCACCACTCTGTGGGTACATAGCCTGTGGAGAGGCTGAGTTTAAACCGTGTGTTTAGGTAAGGGATTAGTTCATCTTTGAGCACATGTAGGACGCAGCCTAGGACACCGTCTGGTCCCATTGATGCTGTGTTTTTGGCTTTGGAGAGGGCTGTTTTAACCTGAGTGTCTGTGATTTCAGGGGCACTACATTCTTCTGGTATAGTTATGGGCCCTTTTGGGGGTGAGAGGGGGGTGAAGTTTGCACTGAACCTGTCTGCCAGAATGTTGGCTATATTGGTCGGTTCAGTGTATTTTGTGCCATTCTGCACTAACTACGAGCAGAGCTGAGAATTGCCACTTAGATTCTTAACATAGCTAAAGAATGCCTTGTGGTTATCTTTGGAGTCCATGGCAATTTTTCTTTCGTAGCTAGCCTTGGGTGATTTTATGAGGGAACGTAGTTTCTTGCTGATACTGATCAGGGATGTCTTCCCTTCTTGGGATTTTACTCTTTTCTGTACTAGTTTCCTCCTTCTATTGTATAGTTTGTTTATGGCAGGGGTCCACCAGACTGGTTTCCTTTTCTTGGAGGAGTGAGTCTTGGTTTTGTTTGGGATAGCACAATCCATGCATTCTTGTAGGTGCCTGTAGAGTGCATTAGTAAAGGATTTTGCAGCTTGGACAGTGTTATCCTTTAGCATGGGGGTTTTGAAACTTCCCACCTCAGTCTTAAGTAACATGAAGTTTGCTTTTGAAAAGTTTTTCACAGTGGTTTCTTTGACCTGGGGTGGTGGCGGAATGTGGATATCCAGAGTGATTAGTTTATGGTCAGATCTAACCAGTGAGGGGTTGACCTCTGATGTGGAACACCAGCCGCCCATGTTGGTGATGACCAGGTCCAATATGTTGTTACCTCTGGTGGGGGTGTTGACCAGTTGATCCAGGGCATTTGAGTTTATAAATTCTAGGAAATGTTGGGCAATGGAGTTTGTACTTGAGTAGCTCTCCCAGTTAATGTTTGGGTAATTGAAATCACCCAATATCAGGGTGTTTGGTAGGACCCTTATGTTTCCCAGTGTTTCCAGGAATGCGGAGTGGGGGTCCTGGGACATGGTGGGTGATCTGTAGCAAGCTATAATTTGAACAGCAGTTTTGCCCATTGTTAGTTGCATGTGGATGATCTCTGAAGCACTAACCTGGAGGTGTGGTTATCCTTGATGAATATGGATACTCCCCCACCTTTTGTATTTCGGTCCAGGTTTTGTGGCCAAAATGTATGGTATGAGTTGTAGCCTGGTAGTGCTGGGGTGCTCTCTGGAGCCTTAAACCAGGTTTCTGTTACTGCACATATATCGATTTTCTCCATACTGAGGAGTGCCTCAAGTGTGTGCATTTTGAGGTTTAGACTTCTGGCATTGAGTAGCAATTTTAGCCTTAAAACAATAGCCAGGAAGCCCCCATCCAGCTGGACTGGATCCAGCTTGTAAAACATCAAAGGCAGTGATGAAATAATTTTAATTTCAAAGGACCAACAAGAATTGCTTGACTTAGCTTTCTTTACAGCAGATGGCAATGTTGCCACATTGTTTTAAGTTCAACATTCACAGTATTTACAAATAATAGAATTATGTACCAAATTCTATTTGACTAGGCTGGCAGCCTTCACCCAACTCTACCAGTCTTCACATTTCTCCACCCAACTCTACCCAATCTTCACACTTATGATGAGGCTCATCATCATTAAGAGACTGAAATACTCTCAACAACACTTTTGCAAAAGCCAGCCAGTTATCTGCTGACAGGAAAAGAAATATGTCTAGAATTATTTTACCTCATCCTAGGAGATTCCCAAGGGGAAAAGTGGCACAACAGGTGGTTCCCTACCCCAGGAAAGAGCCTCCTTAGTGTGGTATTGTGAAGGAGCATCTCTCAGTACCTCCCACAAAGCCTGCAAGAGTGATTCTCCCTTACCCCAAAAAAGGCAACTGCACAGCTGCAGAGAATGCGCTGGACTCATATTCCATGGTGGCATCCCAAGGAGCAACATCAGAGGGTCCCGGATAAAAAGATAAGAGGTATGAGGAACAACAGATGGCCACAGTAGTGTCACCCATCAGTGGCTGATGCGAAGAGGAAGCTGGCTGAAGACCAAAGCACACATAATAACTTTTATCTTCTTGTAGCTCAGAGAGGAATTGATAGACTTAGCAGAACCCTGGCCCATGTCCTAATCACAAAAGGAAACTCACAGGTGGACAGTGGAGCCCAGAAAAGCCAGTGTAACCTTTTTTACAAAAACAGGACATTTCTGAGATGAATCTTTTAATGACAAGCACCACACATACTAGCCTTAGCCCCTCACAAAAAAAGTATTGCATAAACAATACACTTTTCCACCCAAAAATGGACTAAAATTTGGGAATCCCCAAAGGGAACAAAGACTGGCTTATTGCCAAGAAAAAGTGCAGTATAAGTGATTAACAGAGCTCTGAAGGGTTGGTCATAACCCCTGACAGAAAAATATATTTCTTTGGTAAATGTTCTCAAAGACCACCCAACCAAGAAATAATTCCAGCCCCAGGTAAGAGTTTATTTTTTTTTATCCAAAAGCAAAAAACAAATTTTTACACAGAAATTCTTTCAGATAAGCTAGATAATAAAATGTTGCTCTGAGGGAAAAGGTGAGTGTGATGAGCAGTCAGACAAGGGAAGAAATGCAATAAAATAAAAACATTATACAGAATGCAAGATATTTTTCTTCAAATTAAGAAACTGAAAGGTAATTCACAATGGGGATTTATCCACAGCTCTGATGAAGTGCTAGCCGGCCTTCAGTCACCTGAAGCCATCGGAGTGTACTCTTTGGCAGCAAGTTCTGAAGATTTTGTGTCTGAGCCACTGACTTTATACTGCTTTCCTTGTGCATGGTAGTGGCCAGGGCGCATGAAAGGTGCCCTAAAGCTTTGGAAGCTGACCAGCCAGTCTGATCCCTTGGCAGGCCATCCCATATAGCTTAGGCTACTGCAACAGTGATCTAATGGTGAACATTACACCCTTCTAAGAGCCCACTTGGAAAGACCAGAGACAAGACCACTCAGAAAACAATGAATGCCCCTGGAAAAGGACTACAGTTATACCATGATGTGTTATAGGAAGTGATAGTTATTAACATGATGAATTTAGTTATTAAGCATTTCACACATAAAAAATGTAACCATTTTAAGCATTTTTCTCTCTTTTTTCTAATGATAATCTAGAACAATTTCCCCAGCAAAAAAATAATAAATACTACACAGTTTTATTATTAGCAAAATGTCAGTCCACAGAGAGTTGGAAATAATCTACCCAGAATAAGAAGATGAAATCAAATAATATTTCTTCTGTCGGACCATAAAGAAACCCAATCAGCAGTTGTTCTCCTCTCAAAATATAAAGCAAACATTCAGAAAATAATTCTCAATCAAACTAATGCTAAAACATCACCTATATCAGTAATATTTAGCTGCATATTGATCATTTTCTAAAATGGAGTATAGCAGTTACATTTTATAAATGACAACTTACCTCATTATTAAAACTCAAGTCACCAAACTCAGAAACATAACTAGTAGCTGGCTTGACTTTAAATTTATATGCAATAGCAGACCTCAAGTAGCAGAAACAAAAACTATTACAGCTCATATCAAAATATTGGCAGGCCATTGTACAGAAAGTGAACACAAATGAGCTGTGATCTAAATGCCACCATTTTTTTCTTAAGATCTGCAGTAGACAAAATTAGAATTAAAACCTTAGATGCAGTTTCACAGATCAAAGGTTAAAGACTCACTGTACTATTTCAAAATAGGTGGCCTCCTCTGATTCTGTGGAGATTGGGCATAGGTAACTTTCTAAATTCTCACATCCACAATCAGTCCGAGGACCATGGGCTGGATTCATGAATGCCTACACTAAGTGTACATCATTATGAGTGAATAGGCAACACAAGCATAATCCCTACATTTTTTTCTCCTAATTTTAATTTTCCTACTGATTTTATTGCAGCCTTAAATACTGGGGGATTCACAAAGCTTACCAGAAAGTGAAGACTACATCTACACGTAATGTAATCTTTCTGAGTGAATAGACGGCACAAAAATGTGGTAGGAATGTTCTTGAATACAGATTGTGTACACTTAGTGTAGCCATTCATGAATCTGGCCTCATGCTTTCAAAACTCCTGAAATGCAGTTGATACTGAAAGGTGCCACAAAGAAGCTTGAGTCTTAAAGTAAGAAACAAAATGTGGATTGATCCTTCAAAGACTAATTATTCAAAGACAAACATTGTAAGGAAGATAGTCTCAAAGAACATATCTGCAGACTCACAGAAAACAGGAGTGCTATATGTTTTATTACCAATCACAGACCGAGTACTGACTTTTGCACTGACTGGCTACTGCTGAAATGCAGTACAGCTTTATGTAGGGTGCATGGGCTCACATTTGCAGAGACTGCTCATTATATCAAATTATCCCCATATTAACCAAAATTTATTTAGTAATTTAGTGGGATAAAATTATATTTCAGTGTGTTTACACACACTCCATGATATGATAGCCCATTCATTACTGGAACAAAACTAGCCCCATTCATGTATAGGTTCAGCATTAATGAGATAAGCTTTTCTAGTCAGTAGGAAGGTCACTGGGATGTTTTAAATCTCCTGTGATTGTATCCATTCTTGCACTAGTTTCTGGCTCATTGACATACCAGGCTCAATATTCCACAGTTCTTGCACTATTTCCTGACTCATTCCCATAACAGACTCACTATTCCACAGTTATTGCACTAGTTCCTAACTCAGTTGCACACCAGAATCACTATTCCACCATTCTTGCACTAGTTCCTGGCTCATTGGCACATAAGCCTCACTATTCCACAGTCCTTGCACTAATTCCTGGCTCATTGGCACACCAGACTCACTATTCCGCTATGCAGTATGACAATCTGTTGTACATTGTCAATAAAGAAGTCAAGAATGGAAAATTAATCCTCCACACTGGGCATATAAATTTAACCAGTATCCCAAATCTGGTGTCTGGACTAATTCCTGCAAGATAATCCATATCCTTTAGCCACTTCAGGTCTAGTTCTTAGCTGGTAGAATGCCTTATGTAAGAACTACTGGATCATTTCCTTAAATATGACACATCTGCCTGCAGTGTTCACAGTAATTTCTAGAATTAGTTTGGAACACCCAGGTAGTATCTCAGCAATATGCTCAATCTTTTTGTTGTTGTTGAAATTGTGTGAGTATGATTTCTTTCTAACATTCTTGTTCAGACTTGGCTTCATATAGTCCAATTCTACTCAAGAACAAGTGTCCAGCTGCAGACCTACAGCACAATTCAGAGTTCTATACTGTAACAGAAAAGGCAAAATGTTATCCTAAATTTTCAATATGATATTTGACCATTTCTTTATATCTGTCATGAAGGGTAGTACAAATCATCCATTTTACCCATTTGCACCTGGGTGTTCTGGGGCATACTTGAACACATTATTGTTATGCTGCTTTACAAAAAACACAACTCTTCTGATGTAAACCAGCTTCTATTTTTGGTGGCAGTATGTTTGGGTAAGTCATAAGCAATGGTCTTCTCAAATGACTAACAGTAGCTTGAGATGTGATTTCAGGTGTAGAAAATACTTTTGTTTTGAATATGCATTCTTAACAGTTAGACAAAACTGATGCATAAACTTTTCCATCATACACATAGAAATGTCCAAGGGAATAATGGTACTTATATGGGCATTTTCTGTTCCGTCTGAAATGGCACACAAGGTTTGCACATGTTTTTGATCGCTTTGTGTAGGGTTGGCATACTTTTCTATCTAGTAGTTCCATTTTAACAATTCCAAGGTGACCTGTGTGGAGTTCTTCCAGTACACCTTTATTATGAAGGCAGGACTAAGCACAGACATGGCACTAACTGACCTGCTGCACACGTGTGCAGTCATTTTCTGCAGGAGTATGCAGGCTCAGTTTCCTGTAGCTTTGTACACTGTTCAGTATACCACAATAAGCACCAAGTTTTCCTTTCTTTTCCATTGGGTGTTTTCTTCCCATGCCTACTGAACAGAGGGAGACCAGCTGCCTCTCCTTTAATTATAATTAACTGAGGTCACTGAATCATGTAGAATAGGATGCAAAGACCTCAGACAATCCAAGGCTCCCAAAGGTCATGATTATAGGACAGTCTCATAAATGGTCTTCATGAAATCATACTGCCCCCCCCAAAGAACATCCTACTGATTCATCAATATTTTATAAGAGCCCAAAATGAATGTTATATTAAGATCAGTTGAGTTGATAAGTAAAACTGGGCCTATTCATGATGCATTCAACATACGGCATTGAGGAAAGAGATTTAAAGTTAAACTGGGGTTAGAAAATTGAAACGTAAAACATCTGCAATATTTAAAGATGGATAGGGATATCCTGTTCTGTGCATAGCAGCCTCAATGCTGCCACAAATGTGACAGACCTGAGTGGCTTAGTTTTAAATGAAAGCAGTTCATTGTTGAAGATGTCTGTGGTTTGGTCATGAAACTATGCTTTATCTAGCTATGTCATGAAGGCTTGATGAGTGTGAAGGAAAATTATTGGTTTAAACAATGTCCCTGGTTACTGTGGCAATCAGAATTAAAATGGCAATTAGGACAATGAGCAAAAGGCTGCTTATTTATTTTATTTTGTTTATTTATTTATTTATTTTACATTTGTTGACTGGGCTAGTCCAATTGGATAACTGTCCATTTTCAGTAGAGGCCCAGGGACATAAGCTCTAGTAAGCTAATAAAATGCAAAAGAATAATAACGATTAACATCAAAGTACACGACAACAATAGACTAGAAAACAATTTACATGGGTGTTTGATTAATGATACGTTAGCATTATCTCAAGAGAGAAAGAGATAAGAACAAGCAATTATAAGGTAGAAACATATTCACACAATAGAGAGTTTGATATTCATCACGTAGAAAGCTAGCAAGTAATATCATACTCTAAGAGATAACTAAGAAAACTCTAGTTAAAATGATTTTAAGGTTTAAGATTTATGAGTCCAACCATGGGGTTATGATGAGGAAAGATGATGTGTATTTTATAGAGGTAACACCAGAAAAAGAAATACGTGCACAGGAGAATGGACTTCAGGTGGTATAGTGGTTTGCATAACGGTGTGCAGCTTTAGTATCTCACACACAAAAGAGTAACAGGAGCCCTCCATTAGTGTAGAAGTCAAAAACTGAAGAACATGTATTTGTGAAGCCTAAGAAAGTAAGGCAGTAAGGATAAAAAGTAAATGGGCATGCAAATAAGTACAGAGTGTTGGAATAAGACAAAGAATTACATAATACAACTTCAGTTGAAATATTGCCAGAAGAACGGTTTCTGCTATAGTTCTAATTAGTAACAGTATAAAAGTAAAGCTGATAAACTAAATGATTTAACTAATGAGACTGGATAACGTTAAAGTAAATATTATCTTAGGAAGGGTGTGTCAGCATGTATTATGCAGGTTTCTTGTGATATTTTCATTTTACAGGATAGTCAGCAAAATAGATATATCAAAAAAGAGTAATTTTATATATTTTTTGTGGAGGAGGGGTTCATTTAGTCCACAGGTGATGAGTGGATATGTGTGGGGATTATCATTACTTCTAAGAATTTTTCACACAAT
>NC_056732.1:610282236-610421326 GCF_019279795.1 Protopterus annectens | reverse complement strand
TTTTTGTGAGTAAACCCCCACTTTTTTTTCAATGATAAAGGGGAATGGCCATTTGGCAACATACAGTGTAGATATGAAGTATAGAAGTTCGGTGCATCTATTAGGATACTGTTTTAGTATTGAGTAGTATTTTGCTACGGAAGTAACATTTTCATCCATATGTTATATTTATTATTAGGTACATTTTTAGTACAGTTTTGCAACACATGTATGGTTTATATATTTATATTTATGTGTGTAGGATAGAGTAGAATATCTTAGAGTGAATAGTACAGAATGAGCTAGACTCAGGTTATTTATTTCATTTTTACTGTTATGTTTATATTATATTTCATTTTTAACTTGAATTTTATTCTAGTTGTATTTGCATATGTATATGATTTTATGGGTATATGTGCATTGCATACACCTTATAATTACTGTGAATATGTCAATATGGTTGAAGTGCGGAGATTAAGGAAGTGTGTTGGAACTTTTGTATATAGTTGATAATACCCCTTTAAATAATTTTGGCGGGTATCTGGGTAATTATTTAATTAAGTGAGTATCTGACTATGTATAAAAGCTGGAACATACTGGCATAACTTTGTTCTGAGGAAGGCTGTTGTTCACAGCTGAAAGCGCTTAACCTTTTTATGGTGTGTCATTCGGAATAAAAAAGTTTTTTATCTATATCCAAGTATTCACAGTGGTTTTTCTGGTCATCGTCTTGAGAGAAACATCCTGCACTGCTGTTTGCAGAGTTTTAAGTGCTGGGCTGGGCTACTATTCTACCTGTGTAATTGCCTGCATCTAATTGTTTTCACCTGCTAGCTCCAGCAGTATTCCCTGCTAGCTTCCTACTAAATCTGTTGCTTCCTTTTTCCTTTCTGTTTCCTCAGGGTGGAGCCGTGTGTAAACCAGCAGAAACACGCTCACAATGGCTTACACGCACACATGCTTACACGGTTCAGAATCTGCTTATTCGGATTAAAACGCGTGCATGCCCGCACAAACAGTGTTAAACATCTCCCAACACGCTCCCACATGCTCAGTCTGCCTTACACGTGCACACACTGCCTTACTCGCGCTTCATGGCGCGCACACGTGCGCATACACATTCAGCAAGAAACTTTGGTGTAGGCAACAGTGTACACCTTCCATTTCTTGACTTTCTCATGCTTAGTTAGTGGCACACCTCTTTCCATGATATCTGTCTGACATCTGTCATGTAACTCTGACCTCCAATGAACTGCATTTCTTTCTACCATTCCCCCCTGTGATGTCACCTATCTCCTACTCTGTTCCTCCCCCTTCTGTAACTCTTACACTACTCAGACTGTGCTCATTTGCTTTGTGACAGTGGAATTCAGTATCCTTACACTCATTTGCATCAGATTGCCTACTAATGCTTAGTTACATGTCTTAGACTCAGCTTCCCCCCTTAGCAACCACTACACGGTGGCCATGTTGGTTTTGGTCTGCTGGTCCCTGCATTGACATTCCATGTATTGCATAAAACCTACATTTGTAGGTTTAAAACCTTCGTTTTTATGTTCTATACAGCGCAGCCCGTTTGCTGGCTGCGCTGGGTTTAAACATCGGCAATCGCCGAAAAAAAAATTTTTTTTTAATATATTTGCATCAGGTTACTTTGCCAATGGCCACATATTTGGCCATTGGCATGCTGCCTGACACATATGCACCCTTTATTTGGAGCTGACATGGCTCCATTGCAGTTTTA
This sequence comes from Protopterus annectens, assembly GCF_019279795.1. Taxonomy (NCBI): domain Eukaryota; kingdom Metazoa; phylum Chordata; order Ceratodontiformes; family Protopteridae; genus Protopterus; species Protopterus annectens. Next base: position 610,419,603 of record NC_056732.1, on the reverse strand, counting down.
GAGAAACGTACTCAGTTGTCAACTGAGTACATTTCTGCAGCTAAAACGGCTCTTACACGGGCTGTTCTGGGCTTCCTGGATTGCTAATCATCCTCATTTGCATGCTATTCAGCTGCAAGTGAGGTGATTAGCTTATCCACGCCCACTCCGTGTAAGAGCCGTTTTAGCTTGTCTCTTACACGGACTTTGGGCTGTTCCTGGATCGCGAAGGCTGCATGGAGTCTTACACTACTCTTAGACTCCATGCAAGCCTTCGTGAATCCGGCCCATTAACTATTCACTTTAAAAGTCTCAACCAGTGAATCTAGCACCCTTATCTCAATCTAACTATACTTTTATCCAGAAACAAAATTAACAAATTCGTAATTCTACAGTTCTATGTCCTTGACTAGCTTTCTGATGATTCTTGGCTGTCCACTTGGTAGCCCTGCTTATAACTTTGTCCTTCTTAAGATGCTATATAGCTATGAATGTATCTATCCACCCATCCACAACCCCTTTTTCCAATTTTTACATTTGGAGTCAGGGTGTCACTTCAACAGTGACAATCACCTAGAGCCAGTGTTTACACCAATGGGTAGCAAGCCTTACTACAGTTGTTCTTCCATGCACACATACACATGCAAACACACATGTATAGCCAATTTAGAGTGTTTAGTCAACCTACTGCACATCACTGGAATGTGGGAGGAAACTGGAGCACCCAGGAAAAAAAAACTACATGAACACAGGGAAGACATGCAGACTGTGCAGAGAAGGTACACCAGAGAAGAATCACACCGGAGAACCTCTCACTGTGAAGTGACAGCACTAACTCCTGTGTCACTGTGCCACCCTCATCACTGTGTCCTGTATCTGTATCTATCAGTCTGTTTATAGCTACAGACATACACATACAGGCATCTACACTGCAGTAACAACTGTAATATTGTAACATCTTTGTATTTTACTTCTGTCTTTTTATATTTCACAGCAACAGAATGACACCACTTTTCTAAAAAAAAGAAGACTGGCAAACTTCTGTAACACCCTATTAAAATTTCAGCCAGCTTGCACAGTACCACATTGGTCGGCATTGTTAACTGACAGTCTTTGATTCCTCAGTTCAATTCTCCACCAAGGTACCTTCTATATGTAAGATGCACTTCCTCCCTTTGTCCTTTGGGCTTTTGCTAAGTATTGTTTTTACTCCTCCCTTTGTCCTTTGGGCTTTTGCTAAGTATTGCGTTTACTCCCACATCTCAAAAATATGCCATAGGTGAACTGGTGATCCATCAAATTGCCCACAGGTGGGAGTTATGTCTGCAAGTAAGTGAAGACTGGTTTCTCTGCCTTGCATTCAGTGAGTACCAGAATAGGGTCTGGTTCTCATACAACTCTGAACTAGATAAAGCATGTTTTGATGAATGTATGAATGCATGAATGAATGAATGAATCTCATTTTTTATTTATATTTTAACCAGGTTAACACATTAAGTACAACTTTCATTTTAGACAGAACTTGGGATCACTGTCTAGTTTAGTGATTTGCTCAGTCACACAGTAGGCAAATGCAGGATTATGGAATCAAACCTCGAACTACGTGATAGGTTCATAGGAAAATACTATTGTTGATGTTGCAGATGAGATTTAGATCCACAGACTGACTATTTCTGAGACCATCTGACTTCCTGAAATCCATCAGTAATGGGTTGGAGGATGCCTTGTATGCCAGACATAGATCACCTCTTGGCAATCTGTAGGATACCATGCATAGTGATAGGGCTTTGAGTCAGTCCATGAAGAACATATTGTTTAGGCCTTTTAACTTTTAGTAAGGTGTCTCTGTGGGTATTCCAGTTGTTGTAAGTGTCTCGACAGATACATGCCATAGGGGACATTATATTCAATGACTGGCCTGATGATGTTTGAGTAAAGGTGGACAATGACATCCCTAGATCTAGACACAATCCCTTTTTTTATAAGCTGTGCAATATAGAAGGACTTTCTTATGACAATGGACTCATGTTGATCAAAATTTAGGTCACTGTTCACATAAGTTCCCAAATCCTGAACATCCAGGTCAACTCTTAGGGGCATATTATCAATGTAGTAGTTCCTTGGGGTAGATGACATTTCAAAGGATACAATAATGCATTTTTTGGCATTTAGTTTCAGTCCATGATTTTGGCACCAGTTATTTATTTGGGACAAACCTTCCTGCAGGATGGCTATGTCATATGGGGATTCACCGACTGCTCCTAACTTGCAGTCATCTGCAAACTTAGTCAGCCAGAGCCCTTTGGTATTGGCTTTTAGTAAAAAAAAAAAAAAAACAGGAGATGTACCAGCACAGACTCCTGGGAGACTCCACTAGTGACAGGTCTCTTTTGGAGGTAACTTCCCCTGTTTTGGTTACCTGCTTCTTATCTGTCAGCCAGTTGGCAATACAGTGGGTGACACAGGTGTTTATTACCAGTTGATTTAGCTTTTCTACTGTGCTTTAGTGGGTAATTTTGTTAAATCCTTTGGCCAGGTAGAGGTATGTGGTATGTACCATTTTGCCTTCATCAGTTGCTTTGGTGATCTTTGGTGACAAAGCAATACGTGAAGTAATGCCATAGTTTATTTTGAAGGCTGTATGTTTGCTCATCTAATATGGGTCCTGAAGCAAAAGAGTGATGAAAATTTAGCCCACCTAATGCTGTAGAAGTAGGATTCTAAATGCCCATGTCTGGCACAGACAACAGATGCCATGCCAATGCCTGGCACCCACAACAGATGCCATGCCAGGCACCCACAACAGATACCATGCCAATGTCTGGCACCCACAACAGATGCCATGCCAATGCCTGGCACCCACAACAGATGCCATACCAATGTCTGGTACCCACAACAGATGCCATGCCAATACCTGGCACCCACAACAGATGCCATGCCAATGCCTGGCACCAACAGCAGATGCCATGCCAGGCACCCACAACAGATACCATGCCAATGTCTGGCACCCACAACAGATGCCATGCCAATGCCTGGCACCCACAACAGATGCCATGCCAGGCACCCAGAACAGATGCCATACCAATGTCTGGCACCCACAACAGATGCCATGCCAATACCTGGCGCCCACAACAGATGCCATGCCAATGCCTGGCACCAACAGCAGATGCCATGCCAGACACCCGCAACAGATGCCATGCCAATGGCTGGCACCCACAACAGGTGCCATGCCAATGCCTGGCACCCACAACAGATGCCATGCCAATGTCTGGCACCCACAACAGATGCCATGCCAATGCCTGTCACCCACAACAGATGCCATTCCAATGTCTGGCACTGACAACAGATGCCATGCCAGGCACCCACAACAGATGCCATGCCAGTGTCTGGCACCCACAACAGATGTCATGCCAATGCCTGGCACTGACAACAGATGTCATGCCAGGCACCCACAACAGATGCCATGCCAATGTCTGGCCCCCACAACAGATGCCATGCTAATGCCTGGCACACACAACAGATGCCATGCCAGGCACCCACAACAGATGCCATGCCAATGGCTGGTACCCACAATAGAAACCCATAACAGATGCCATGCCAGACACCCACAACAGATGCCATGCCAATGCCTGGCACCCACAATAGATGCCATGGCAATGCTTGGCACCCACAACAGATGCTATGCCAATACCTGACATCCACAACAGATGCCATGACAATGCCTGGCAGCCACAACAGATGCCATGCCAATGTCTGGCCCCCACAACAGATGCCATGCTAATGCCTGGCACCCACAACAGATGCCATGCCAGGCACCCACAACAGATGCTATGCCAATGGCTGGTACCCACAATAGAAACCCATAACAGATGCCATGCCAGACACCCACAACAGATTCCATGCCAATGCCTGACATCCACAACAGATGCCATGACAATGCCTGGCAGCCACAACAGATGCCATGACAATGCCTGGCAGCCACAACAGATGCCATGACAATGCCTGGCACCCTAAACAGATGCCATGCCAATGCTTGGCATCTGCTATGGGTCAGAGCTAAGAAGGGAGTAACATCTCTGTGTCATTGTATGCAAGCATTATTAAACCAGGTAGGTGCATTTCAGGGGTTACAGCCAGACAAAAGGCAGTTTTGCACTGTGAAAGTGCATTAGTAAGAATTTCAAAAAAGACTGCTGACTTTGTTTCAGAATTTCCACCTTTTTAATTGTCTATTTTTGCATAAAGAGGTATTCTACAAATATATATTTTAGTACAATTTCTTGTAAGTCGTGTATATAATAATTTGTGTAGTCTTATTGTTTTGCTGCTTTTTCTACGTTTTGCTTTTTGCTGCCTTATTTGTTAAGTTCATAAAACAAACATAGTATACACTGTGCTAGTTTTAAGAAATTTGTTTTTCATATTTTGTTCTGTGTGACTGAAGATGTCCAACAGAGGGAGTCAGTAGTTCAGTTTAGGGAGTACCAGTGTCAGGTTAGGGAGGATGCCTGCATAGTTCCAGGGATAGCCAGTACCATTGATTTTAAAGGTTTTCAAAGAAGGGGAAATCATTAAGACATTGTTCATAGAACACAATTGTTTGTGTGTTTCTGTTTTTTTCCCCCACAGCTGACCATCGGTGGACCCTGGTGCCTCTGTTGCTCACAGGGTCCACCTATCCCTCACAGCCTCCCCAGACTTACTCAGATAAGGGTCAGGGCTGTTGAGTAGGTCAGGGCAACCTGGGTCCATGTCATGCTGCTGTGGGAGTATTTTTACCTAGTTTACTTCCCTCCCCATGTGCACCCCACTAACATGAGTGGGGCCATGCAGTGACCATGCCAAACTGCCACCCTCTTCCACAAACAGCTGGCACTGGCAAGCTGGCCCACCCACCCTCGAGAAGCACTTCTGAATTGTTCCACGGCCTCCACCAGTAAACTCTAACTGCACTGTGTGCCCTGTGCATGTGCCCTGCCTTCCTCCCTTCCCAGGACAGGTGCACTCATCCTTCCTTGCCAATGCATCAGAAGCCAAAAGCACTAATCAAACCTAGGTTACCTGCATTTTAGTTAGGGTTTTATCCTTCTATGCCTCAGCACTGGCAATCATGTAACTTAATTTTAGTAATTCAAGATGATTTTGATGTGCATAATTTTCAACTTGTAACTGTAGCATTTTTTTAAGCTTTTCAACTTGTTTTAGAAAGTTGATTGGTTGTTTGTTCTTCGTCCTTAGATTACAATTTTACATTTAATTAAAGTGATTAGTTTCATTAATCAGCCTGTAGAAATCTTGTAGATTTTATAAGAGAAGAAATTACTCACAATGTACTGGATGGAAATGAAAGAAGAATTTGATCTAGAAGAAAGGTTGGAGTGGGAATATCAAGGTTGAAAGCAGATGGTCTATAATACACAGGAAAGTAGGACAGGGGGTAGAATATCTTTAGTGGTGAAGGAAATAGAGGAATGGAAGGGAGACAGGCAAGAGGGTTACTAAGAATTGCAAAAACATGCATAGCAGAAGGTAGAAGTAGGGAACAAGAGAGGAAGGAAAATACAATGGGAGCTAAGGATAGGAGAAACAATTCCAGATGAAGAGTATCCCAAATTACTTAGTCTACTGCCAAGATGTATGATGAAAGCACAAATGTTTCCAGGTGCCAATAATGTATGTTGGAGATTTACACAGGAGAGAGGCTTATGGGTAAATATATTCTGAATGTGTAAGAAATTAGAAAGATTTAGCGAAGAACGGAAATTGTTGGTGAGAAATTAGTTCTTTGAAGTAGGGGATGTAACTGCAAAGTTATATTTTTTTGGGGGTATGAGAGTGGTATACCATCAGACTTAGAAAAGGTCATAGGGTTATTGATGAAGGTGGGAAAGAAAGTAATTACAAGGAGATGGAAGCAAGCAGAACCCCCCTACAGGAAGAGATGTGGAGGAATTAATGAATGAACTTGCAATGGAGGAGAGAGTAGCAGTAGAAGGTAAAGAAGGGAAGAGGTGCTATGGGTGGTTGAATCAGTGGTTGCAAATGGAGGAAGGAATAACAGAAGCTACGCAGAGAAGAGAAGAATAAATGGGAAAGAAAACAATAAGGCAGAAGACAATGGAAGAAGGGAGGAGGAGTTAGACAGTTAATGGGTCTAGTGAAGATCGTAGAAGGAGGAAAATAGGAAGGAAGAATATCGAATACTTGGGGAGGGTTACTGTAAATAGTTCAAAGCACTCACACCAAAACGCTGAAAGCTGAAATCACTTGAAACTCATTTCACTGAATTACATTTAACTGAATGTAAGTACTGTTGGGCAAATAAAACATATATGCCCTTTTCCCCACTGTAGTGCGATCCTGGAGTTAGTATTTGTAGTTATGGGGGGGGCATAGCCCCCCTCCTACTTTTGGTTTTATTTTGTTAGTTTTCAGTGAAATGAGATTCATAAATATAAAAGCTAAGTAGGTAGGGGGCTTTGCCCCACACCCACCAATGTGGGGGCTGTGCCCCCCCACACCCTCTTACTATCATTATTATTATTATTCCCTATGAATAATACAGCACTCTTTGAATTCTTTCACCTAAACCTATACTACAAAACAACAACACCAGATTATGTGGCAACTACCTAACCCAACATATTCCCTGTTTCTAGAATAGGCTTCTCAAACAGACTAGTTCACTAGCATCCTTTAAACCCAAGCTGGATGACTGGATTGGTGATCTGATTTGATTCTTGGCTGGGGTACCTTCTGTGCAGAGTCGGCATGTCCTCCCTGCATTTGTGTGGGTTTTCTCTAGATGCTCCAATTTCCTCCCATGTTCCAAAGACATGTATCTGGAGAGTTTCTCCCTAGGCCTGTCCTGAAAATGGGCTCTGTCCCAGCTGGACGTACCCAGTAAACAAAAGTAAAATGAATAAATAATGTGAACAAAGTCTACCTAATGGGGGCATTTTTAGTTTCTCACCAGTACTGGGTGATGTGGCTGAGCTCTGAGCATCTTAGTGGCCTTATTTTAGCCATAAGCTTAGTAAGAACCTATGACTCTATCACAGAAAATGAAGGAGTTAAAATGGATCAAAGCATGAAAAAGTATAATTTGTGAGAATCCTAGAGTTGAAGATCCTTTCAATTATAGTTATAGAAGGAAATCAATAGGATACCTGCGTAAGTATATTGTGATGTGTACAGGGTGGGGAAACTGGGCCCCAGCATAAAAGATTCAGGGAGATAATAACAAAATTGTTCCACCTTGGCATGAAGGTATGAGTGCTCAAACTGAGGAAGACAACACTGATGTTATAGCAGCAGTGGATTTATTGCATAAGATCTTTCCGTCACATCCTTTAATTTAAAGAAGCAAACATAAAATGAAATTATAAGAGGATGAATCATGTAGCGTGGGAGTTTGACTCAGTTAACTAGGCCAGTTGGTGCTAACGTGACATGGATGGAGGTGGCAGCTCATTTTTTTGAATAACGCTTGGCATCTTTTTGAAGCAGAGATGACTAGTAGGCAGGGCTTGAGAAGTATGCAGTTCTACAGAGGTAAAGCATTAGAGACAGCAGGTACCACAAGCAGGAGAGCTGCAGCTACTTCTTTGGCCCTTTAAAGATGTCATGTGAAAAGAGGGGCAATGTGACTGAATAAATAGAGATGACTGCAGTTCTGACTTTTGCTGGCAGTGTGAATGGAATTTAGCCTTTTTTTGCAGGGGCTAAGACAATTAATCATGGTACAACTGGTTCCAACAGTGATACTCATGATGGAAGATGGGTGTGAATTGTGGAGGAGGCTTGGTATGTGCAAGGAAATAATTTGAATAGTCCTGTTGTGAAACACAATGATGGAGCAGAAGGGTGGCATGATACAGGCCAGGAAGAGGGATCTGGGAGAAAAGCTATGCAAAGGCATCTATTTCATGGCTTGGAAATTGGAGCACATTGGCAAAAAGGGGTAAGGAAAGACTGGGATTAGAGGTGCTGTTCTGAAAGTATGGATGCTGCTGACCTGATGACTCATATTTTATAACTTTTTTTTAGCTGTCCTGGCTTGCTCTCCTCTTTGTACTGTACTGCTTCATGTTTTGTCTCCTAGCAAAAATGTGTTTAATGTGTATCAGTGGCTTTCACACTTTGGTGGTTTACCTACAAGATCATGCTTAGTTTTTTGGAGTTTTTAAGTTCTTATTGTTGACTCTCAAACTTCTAATAGGAAAACAACCACAACATAACTCAAATACAACTCAGTTAGGTCTTAACTGAAAGATTATTACATCTCTAGGACCATGTAGAATATATCAGTCACAAATGCAGAGGTGAACCTCAGGAAACTACAAGATGTGGAGTCTTAATTTACAGAGAGACATTTATGATCCCACTAATTGTGACTCAACTTGTTTAACTGAACTGTGGAAAGAAGGATAATTGAAATATACATATACAAACTAAAAATCAGCTTTTAAGTATTGAAATACTAATTTATTCAGAATTCACTGTTTAAATATATTATGTTTGTATATTTAAGTTTTTACAGCAGATCATAGGTTATTGAACTTTGAAAAGTGTATAAATGAGGAAGAAAAATTTGTGAAGGTTGAGTCTCTGTTCATGTTCATGAGTTATTTAGAAGGTGAGCAATATTTTTTTTTCCTTTCTAGGTAAAGTTTTTCACATTTCTACACATTCATGAAATTAATTGCACTGCTTAGTAAAGCTAGGCACTGAACAATGCATTATAACAGTTGCTATGTCAAGATGACTTTTGCTCATAAAGTTAATTTGTTCTTTTATATAGAGTACCCCTTACTCCTGAAGTGTAACAATCCTGCATACGTTTATATTTAAAAACAAGAGTGTAGAGGGCACAAACCCTACCATATATATATATAGGGTGTTTGTTTGACCAACTCTTCTCATAAATGAATGCACAACTGCCACAAATGTAAAGGCTAGTCATCACAGATTGGGATTGAATTGCACCACTGCAAACAGTTGCAAAGAAATGTCCTAGTTGGCACCAGAGGGATGGTCCCTGAAGTCACACTAGTACTCAGCAGGTTAAAATAAACGAATGTGCACAGAAGTCTAACTCAATAATAAATACACAAAATGCAAACTGCCCTCAAGAGCATAAAGGAAATATACACTGCTGTACTAGGTATAGGCCTCAAGCAAATATACCCAGACTGAAGTGCACAGAAAAGCCACTTACAGAACTAAGTCTTTGGCTTAGGACCTAAGGCCCCTTTCTCACCACCTTCTCTGTGAACCACAGTGTCTTCCAGTGTTCCTTTTCCATTGTTCTTGCTTTACATACACATTATCATTTTCAGACACATACACAAAAGTACACGCAAACAGGCAAACACACAAACAATTCCCAGGCAAGGCTGGCAGAATTCTACTATTCTTCACAGCTTGCTTCCTGACATAGTAGTACTTTCACAACTCTAGACAGGGTTAGAGACCCTAGAGTACCATATACTTACTGCTCTTAATTTTCTCATCTATATATATAGTATACATATTAATATTTTCACTGGTAGTAGTCTCAAGTGAACTAGCTAAGCAGAGATGGGAGCATAGCTGACAGTGGTAAATGATACCTCTCTTTTCAGATAACAAGTAACAATAATTTATCTATAAAATATCAGTCACAAGACTTTAAAAGTTAGTAAATAAACTTTACTCAAACAATAAGGCAAACAGTACAATTACAGACTAACTATGAGAGGAATGAGAAAGTGTACAAGGGCTAATAAAAATAACAGTTAGTTACACAAACACAAATATTTAAAGAAAACTTCTGTGCAAGCTAGATACATAAAGCTAACTACCCCTGTTTTAAAGAGCACCAAACTCTTGTAATGAATTCATAATATATAACAGGTAGGAATGAAAGATAGCAAAATTACAAGGAAGTGGTAACCTCAACATCTTCAGCAAGTCTAAGACTACAATCTAGGACTAGTCTCAAATATATGCAATCCAGTTACTCATTCCAGTTACTTAATTTCCCACAGAAATACATTATATCAGCTTACTTAGAAATTTGCTTTCTCACAGCAAAAGTAAATAAACAATTCTTCCCACCTGTAAAAGAAAAGGACTTTTTACACCAGCCCATTACAACAGATATTACCAGTCCACAAGCTCTTATATGACTGTTGGCATTTTAATGTCTGCTATCTTTGAACAGTTCTAGTTAGCTACTTCTTTGAAGTAGAATGGAATTGTATTTTTGATCCTCATTACACAGGAGATGCAAAAGGTTATATTTTACATTTCAGACAAGAGATTCATGCATTCTATTTTATTCCATCTCCTTTTACATTTACAAGAAGAAAAAGGCACAATGTCACACATATTTTACAGACCAAACAAGTTACTAGCAGGAAGTAAAAAAGAAAAGGAATACATAACATCTTTAAATTACTTTTCTTAGTCTGACACCCTCTGGTACCACAGCCTCACAGAATAAAAGTTCAAAACAAAATGTTTTGTTAATGTACACAAATGCAGTTTCTTTTTTATATGAACTCCATTTTATTTTAGTCTTTCCAATTCATTTGAAATATATGTACATGCATGCCAGTCTCACAAAAGGTTTAGTCTTACAAAATAACAAAGTCAAAAAGAAAAACACTAATTAATTTGAATGGCATAACTTTATTAAAATATTATATATATATATATATATATATATATATATATATATATATATATATATAGATAGATAGATAATTACATAGATATAGATATAGATTTAGATATGTTTGTGTTTGTTTATATATAAGCTTTTTACCTCCCTACTCTGCCAGTCTTCAGCTGTCCTTTTATGAGTCACATCAGTACATTCCCTATCAGTGCCAATGCAATTTAGACATTTTTTTTTATCAACCAGAGGAGAAGTTGTGGATGGTAATTAATAATGAGCTGAAGACATTTATTTGGGAGGAGAAGAGTGCAAGAGTTAAGATAAGCAGATTCTCTCCAAAGAAAATGGTGGTTTAATGTTACTTGATTTGAAGGGATCCTGATGACTATACCTTTTAGAAACTTTATATCCTGCTGACTATACCTTTTAGAAACTTTATATCCTTGTCTCTCAAGCTAGTTTTCCACTATCTTTTTCTGATTGTTTCTATGACTTCATCTTGACTAGGGTGCTAGCCCAGCCCAGTATTAGTTATTACCCCTCCCCCTCACCTCACTTTCTCTTCCTAGTCTTCATAGGTGCCTCACAACAGCAGGAGCCATTTTGAAACCTTCTTTCCCCTTCATGCTGCTGAGCATCTGCTGCTCTGTGTAAGGTAAAATTTTGATTCTTTGGCATTAACTGTTTTGTGATGTCTTTTCTGTTGCCTTAACTGCTTTAAATCTTACAATATTTTGTGATTATTCTGTTGCTTTATCTGCTTTAGGTCATATAATATTTTGTGATTATATTGAGTTAATATCGCTTGCATATGCAGTTTCTGGTGCACTTTTTCTCACAACTCTAGTTTTGTGAATATTTAAAATCTATTTTCCCTGTCGCAAGGAGCTCCAGCACCTTATGATCATGGGTAGCTTAGCGTTTGAATTGTACTCATCTTATTTCTTGTTTTTTAATGAAAGAAAACTGTAAATGTGAATATTTACCAAGTAAGTTTCTTGTTGCAAGGAGCAACAGTACCTTAACTTCAAATTTAGATGTATCTTTAGTATTTTTACTGTAATTTCTTGGTGTAGCACAAAAGTAAAAGGAAGAACTATTGCCTGAAAGGGTACCAATTGTTGTTGTCCTCAGTATCCTCCTGGATTTATGTTTTCCTGCTTTGTGAATTATTGCCTTGTGTATGTCTACACTGTGCTGCTGTTAACTACTGTTGTTCTGCATTACTTTATGTATAGGTGTAATCACTGATGTGTTCTTAGCTAGCTATGTGTGTGAGACACTCATAGAATGGAAATTAATGCTAGGTATACTGTCTCTGCCTACCTGTATTATTTTTTTTCTCTCTACCCATGGTATTTTTGTCTCTCGCTCTTTTCCTGAATTACTTGCTCATAACTAATTTCCCTCCTCTCTGTTTTTACAGCCCTAGTGGATTTCTGTGGTTTTTCTCCTGGCCACAGTACAGGCAACATAGGTTTGAGGACCTTAACAGATACCCTGCAACTCTAACTATCTGTCCGGAAGCCACCATTTTAAGCTTAAAATAATACCACTGAAGTATGTGTCCCAGTAAATAACTACTACATAAGCTAATCTTTTAATTAATGCTAGACTTTATAAGCACAACAAGAATTTACAGTCTTTTTTTGCTAGTCACCATGAAAAGCAGATGCCAGCAGCTCCTATCCTTTCTCTTTGGTTACCCACTATCCTCATACTGTTTTTGTGTATATTCTCCTGTTCTGCACTTTACCCTTCCCTGAATTCATTTCTAGCCTCACTCATAATTGCCTTTCCTAGTGCACCTGCCCTATTTTACTGTCTTTAGACTCTTACATATTAATGTTTTTTTTTGGTTTTGCCCTGCTTTTAGCTGCTAGTAATACATCTCTCTCCCCCTCCAAAGCCCCTCACTATTGTAGCTTATTTTAACCATACAGCACTGGGTTTGCTTCAAGTAAATCTACTTGTGTAGCTTGAGGCCAGTGTCCTTTTGTAAGCTTACTTCTGCTCATATTTTATTTATTTTTATTTTATTTCTGGTGACTATACCTTTTAAAAACTTTATATCCTTGTCTCTCAAGCTAGTTTTTCACTATCGTTTTCTGATTGTTTCTATGACTTCATCTTGACCAGGGTGCTAGCCCCGCTCCATTTGCTCCCCTACTCTACCCCCATTCCCACACCCCCATTACAATTACCTTTATACCTAACATTCCTCCCCTTGCTGTCCCACTAGCCACTACAATTTCACTTCCTGCCTATTGCCACAACCACCTTACTAATCTGTCAATCTTGTCAACACCACTTCCTCTATACCACTGTCTCTATACCTACTCTATCTGACCATATTTTATTCCAACATGTATTATTTTCTAATATCTTCTACACTACTCCTTATTCTCTCTATCTCCACCTCTTACCACTCCAATCTCTCTGACCCACTCCTATGTTCACCAACTTCTAACTCATACAACATATATCCAACCACTTCATCTTTTACTATATCCCCTAATCTCTTTACTACCTCTACCTCAAGTCTATATAAACTGTCCATAATACAGGTTTTTAAACCTTCCCACAAAGCTAAGTCAAAACTATACAAACTCCATCTAGCATCTACATCACATTCTCTCCTCACTAAAACCTACTTTGTTCTGGAGATATCCATCCCAACCCTGGCCCCTCTTCTCTCCCCAAAACTACCTCTACACTGCCCCCATCTTACTCCTCTAACAGTCACCAACCTCAGTCACAACAATCATCTCCATCCAAATACTTAACTATTTACTCATTGAATATTCAGAATCTAGCAAATAAAGTCACTGAGCTGCACTCATGGATAGCTCTCAATACCCCTCACATCCTCTTCCTATCTGAAACCTGGCTCAACCCACAAATCTCAAATAGTGAAATACTCCCACCAGATTATAATATCTTCTGATCTGATAGACCTGTAAAAAAAGGTGGTGGTGTGGCCATCCTCTACTCAAACATTCTTAACCTCTTACCATACCCTTCCCCAATTCCTGACTTCCTCCCAGCTGAAATCATCATCATTAACTGCCATCTGAATCCCCACAAAAACTTGCAATTGCCTCTATCTACCTTCCTTCTGGTAAAAATCTGCCCATTCTTGAAAGCATCCTATCTTGGTTCTCCCGCAACATACCATACGAGACACTTATCCTTGGTGATGTCAACATTGATTGGTCCAAACTCACAGCTGACTCCCCCCAACTCAGTATCCACCTACACGGCTTCCACCAACTTATAACATCTCCCACTCGCTTCCATAAAAATTCCACTTCCAGCTCCATCATAACTGGATCCTTACCAATTCCTCCCAGCAATACCACAATCCCACCACCTTGCCTGACTCCCTCAGTGATCATCTCCCTACCACCATCTTAAGACACTACTCCCATATTCCTAAACCCCACCTTATCAAAGACTGTCAAAAACTATCGACTTTCAATTCATCCCAATTTAACTCCATTCTCCACAACATAGATTGGTCCATCCTAAAACACCTCCCCCTAAACGATGCTGTAAGCACTTTCAATAGCATCTTCATGAATACTCTAAACTCCTTAGCTCCCTCTAGGAAGATCAGAGTAAAATCAAACCATGCTCCCTGGCTCTCCAAAGAGACTAGGTCCCTTATGAAACAAAGAGATCATGCTTGGAAAACCTGGACTAAAACTAAACAACCACCTTTTCTTCAAAAATACAGACAACTGAGAAACCTTGCAAAAAAACATACAACTAATGACAAAACGTTATACTATAGTTCTGCTCAGCTTAACAACAAATCCAATCCTCGAAACTTTTGGTCAACTCTCAACAACATCCTCTATCCTGGAAAGCCCTCTAATCCCTCTCCATACCCTAACTCTTCCTATCAGGAAACAGCTACCCTCCTTAATAAACACTTTATCTCGTTGATCCAAAATCTGGTAACCTCTAAGCCAAACTCTACTTCAACACCCACCTCTCCAAGTCCCATTAACACAACTTTGTTTTCTTTTGAGCCAGTTCCCATTATTTACATCAAATCTCTACTACTCAAGCTAAAACCTTGCTCTCCTTCCACTGACAATCTATCTCCTACATTCCTCAAACTTACTGCTGACTCAATTTCCTATCCTGTATGTATACTAATTAATCGATCTATTCTGGAATCAACTGTCCCCACCCTTTGGAAATCTTTCTTCACTATCCCTCTTCATAAAGGTGGAAACTCCACTGACCCATCAAACTACCAACCCATTGTCATTCTGTCCCCCCTCTCCAAGATATTAGAAAAATGTATTCACTCACAGCTTCTCAATCACCTCCTCACACACCACTTACTTACCCCTACCCAACATGGATTTCGTCCTGAGCACAGCACCACCTCTGCCCTCCTATCCTTCACTGATATCATTGCAGAGGCCCTAGACAACAATAAACTCATTTCCTATCTCTTCATAGATCTATCCAAAGCCTTCAATACTGTCTCTCATCCTCTGCTACTATCCAAACTCACAAATCTCCACCTATCCCCCTCCACACTTGCCTGGTTTAATAGTTACCTATCTGGAAGGGAACAATCTGCCAAATGGCTCTCATCCTCCTCACCTTTCCTTCCCATCTCCACTGGTGTTCCCCAAGGCTCCATCTTGGGACCCCTTTTGTTTAACATCTTCACCAATGATCTTTACACCTCATGAAAGAATCCTCCCTTATTCAGTATGCCGACGACTCCACACATATCCATCTCAAATAACATTCCTGAACTACACTCCCTGATCCAACAGGCCCTACTATCCACTGAACAATGGCTCTCTCACAACCTATTGATCCTAAATCCCAAAAAGACCAAACTCCTACTTTTCCTTCCCCGTTCTCTTTCTCATCACAAAACCTCCTTTTTTATTACATATTCTAACAATACAAACATCCAACCTGACACCAACACAAAACTCCTAGGGGTCATTATCGATGACAAACTCGAGTTCAACCTACACATACTCCAATGTATAAAAAAAACAAACCAGAAACTAGGTCTGCTTTATCGGAACAAAAAATTCCTAACCCCTGAATCTAGACTTACCCTGGGCCAGGCACTCCTCCTCTACTCCCTCTTATACACTGCCCCAGTTCTTACCAATATTCAGGCCACCACTCTAAACAAACTGCAACAGACTTACCATAAAATAGCCAGATTCATTACTAACTCCCCATACAACTCACACCACTGTATTTCTTTAAACTCTCTTCAATGGCTTGAACTTCCCCAGTTTCTGCTATCTTATCAATTTCATATGCTACACTCTATTCTTTATAAACCCTCCTTCTGTCCATCTCTATCTTCCTTAGTCTCCATCTACATCCCATCCCAGACCCTCCATACTTCTAACCAACAATTACTTGATATCTACCACCCAAAAAGGTCAGTAGGCAAACTACTCTAGAAACACTCCCTTGCCCATGCTTGGAACAAACTTCCCCTTGACTTACGTTCAATCTTCGACACCTCACACTTTAAAAATGAACTAAAAGCTTATTTTCTCAATTCCAGAACCTGCCCTTGCCATGACCCTACCTAGTCTTCCTTCCCTTTATGTACCCCCAAAAGGACCATACTTAGTACCTCATTACACTTCTTTCTCCAATGTGTCTACTATGCATTTGCACAATTTTATACAAACAAAAATGTTTATTGTTGACCTATTGAACTATATCAATGTAAAGTTGTTACTTTACTTCTTTTTAATGCAACTTTAACTTTATGCATGTAACCCAACATATGTGAATCGTTTTGCTATAACTGCTATTATATCAATATTGTTTAAAATTGTACTTGTTTTAAAATGTATTACTGGAGCTTTTCTCCTCGGGTCTCCACTGAAAATGGGCCACAAGCCCAGTTGGACAAACCCGGTTAACAAATGTCAATAAATAAATAATATATAAATAAATCCTTTACAGCTATGCAGTTGAAACTCATATAAATACAAGCAGACGGTTATAAATCAAACCGGAAGGGGGTGATGATGAAATGGAGGGCATTCAAGAAATAAGGACAGAGTATGATTTTGGATGCAAGTTCTTAAGGAGAATAATAACAACTAGAGGAGCCCATCATCCGGTCAGTTATGAATTTTGCATTTATTTTGGCCATCTATAGACTATCAGCCATCCCTGCAGTCAACTGCCCACCAAGTAACTCACCACCTTCACACTACAGGCAGTCCAAATCAGTAGCCTGAGGGCCCACAGAAAGGGTCCAATAGCATCATCAAACCCTCTGCAACCCCAAATACCACCAAATGGTTCAGAATTTCCCCCCACTGCTACCCATCCTCTACCCTATCCTCAGTAACACAAAAAGCCATAGCCAATACCCAAACTAGAAGATCTGTGGACACACATCACTGCAGCAATGTGCTATGCCTTCCCCATGTGCATGCATTTCTGCTGAGTGGCTTTTTATTGTACTTTGGAGCTTTTCTCCCCGGGCCTTGGCTGAAAATGGTCTTCTAGTCCAGTCGAGCCTCCCCGGTAAACAAATGTCAAATAAGTAAATATTATGCACTTTATTATGTGCGCGCAATGGCTGGTCTGTGGAAAATTGTCTTACATTAAACCGGTCCTCGGTGCAAAACAGGTTGGAGACCGCTGAATCAAATTATCCATTGGTGAAGAAGAAATAGGTTGTGCAGCATTATTCACTCTAGTAGTTTGATTACCCAGCCTACAGAGGAGGCTACACTTCTGATGCATAATAACCAGGCTCCCTATAGAAATGTCGGCACTTATAATGCTGTGTGCTAACAAACATAAAAAAGCAAAGATTGAAAATCCAGGGGAACAGCAGCTCTCAAACATCACTCTTCTCCTTTAAATATCTTTATTGCAGGGAGAAAGCCCCCACCAAGCCACCTACACCCCCCAGATTTATATATACCAACTCAGAGATCACCATACTTTAGGGACAAGGGACTATTCTGGAAAATGTCAATCTCAGACTTGGTATACAAGTCCATTTTTTGGCCATTCAATCTGCATGTTTCAAAACTGACTCTAGCAAGTCCCAACATTTCAAATGTTTAACAATAATTGCATTGCTGGGAACTCAGCTCATTCTTTCAGCTGCTTCCGAATGTTTCAGTGTACAGTAAACAGATGAATAAATGAAACAATTACATATAGCTACTTATTTCATAGCTTGTCTCTGATAAGGATTTATAATCTAGGTAAATACTACATCACACCGGAAAGGAAAGTTCTAACTCCTCTTCATATGCTCCCTTGACAGAAAATCCCCCAAGACCATTCTGCCTATGTATAATTTCAAATTATTTCACTCCTCTCTAGAGCTGTAATTTTAAAGTATTGTAGTCATCAGATTCCTATTTCCGAGTACTTCATCAAATAATTTGCCAAAAGCTTGTGAGGAGGTTCGTTGGAGTATACCAGGCTAACAAGTACAGGGACATGTTTAAGCTTAGCTTGTTGTGTTTTTTGGCTTTTTCCAGTTAGGGGTCGCCACAGCGGAACTCCGGTCCGCTAATTATTGGTAGTTGATTTTTACGTGCAGGGTTACCAGCCCTGATGCACAATGTTCAACGAAGGTATGCCCATTCATGCATGGCTCTACGCAGAAGACGCTCTAGCTGAGAATCGAACCGGACATCGTCTTACTGTGAGGCGACAACGCTACCGCAGTACCACCACCGCGGATCATTTTTAAGCCTAGCATGCTTCCCAAATGTATGTGACAAATCTCGGATCTACAAGGTTATTTTAATGGGTATATGTAGGATAGGGCTTGGGTGGTGAAGCATTAACAGACTGCATCTATGTATTAGAGACATAGGTGCCATTCCAGGGGTAGCTTTCCGATTTCCCATCCATTGATCCAATTACACTTGAATTGGGTTAGGGAAGCACTCTGCTTCACATGAACAGAAGTCTGTTCCAGACAGGGGATATTCTCTGAGACACACACCAGTCTTCCAACATATCCTATTTATGTCATGAGGAAGGTTTAAGTCCATAGTTTGAGTAATTTTGATGTTATTTGTTTTGTGGACATGCAGTGTGGGATCCAAGGATGCCTTGTATAACAGGCACAGACTGTCCCTCAATAGCCTGTAAGAGACATGGTATAGGGTTAGGGCTGTGAGGCAATCCTCATAGGACATGTTGTTTAAGCCTTGTATTCTTTTTGTGCAGAATCTCTGTGGATGTTCTTTTTCTGATACATGTAAATATAAATATATCTATATATATATATATATATATTTATAGGGGTACATCTCTAATACAAGATATCCCAGTAAAAAATTAATAAAGCAGATATTTGGTCATATTTTAACAAATGTTAATTTCTGTTGCAGCTATTTAGCATTTTAATCATGATAAGCTGAAACAAACCCAAGATTAAATTCCCCTACTTTCACATTGAAAACTGATGTTTTTTTTTTCTTTCCAAATCCCCTCCAAAGGTATTCTACTTCACCCCTGGGGAAAACAAGCAAGTAAGTTATTTCTAAAATATCCATTCCACATGACCATCAGATCCATTCCTCAAATAAACTTCTACCCTTATCTTTCATTAACAGCCAGACTTTCCCACCAGTGTAGGGATTGCCACTATAAAGTGTGATTACTTCAGCCCAGCCATCAAAGGAGGTGACCCCAGGAAGGCACGGTTTGAGTGCTCACGTTTCCTGTAAATTAATGCTGAGCAGCAGGACTGGGCCACTACCTTCTGTGAATGGGTTTATTACTACTGCATAATCACAACAATGTCTCTCCCAAACATATTCAGCAAGCACGTGCCTCATATTTTATTTATTTGCATTTGATTAACAAGATGTTCATAATGGGTCATGCTAGACCCTTTTTCAGTGGAGGCCCAGGGAGAAAAGCTCCAAAAATGCATTCAGTGAGAGAAAAACATACAAAGAGAGTATAGCAGACCTTCTGTGAGTACAAACAATATTTGAAATATAGTGATTATAGATTCAACATAGACTAGGTGTCTAGGTGAATATGACAAACTAGCAGTTGTCGAATGAAAAGTAATAAAAAAGGGGATTGCAGTAGAGCAAGAAGTTAGGGTACACAGTTGTAGAAGAGTGGGAAGAGAAATAGATTAAGATCTAAATATTAACAGATACCCATACTAAAATGAGTAAAAATCTAGAGGATTGAGTCTAAAAGTGGGAGAGGGAGGATTGCATTATTAATCTGTGTGATCAAAGTTAAAGAAAAGAAAAGGTTAAGGATTCATATCAACATTTTTGAAAAGAGTAAAATTCTAGAAGTATCGGTGAGAGGAGAGGCTCTGCAGTTTGAGAGAAGAAAGTAGCATGGGGAACAGGTGATTAACCAGGAGGTGACGAGTGTTTGAAGTAGTCTGTGGGTAAATGGTAACTGGTTCCAGAGTTTGGCCACATGGTATGAGTACAAGGCTTAACCATGTGTGTTTAAGGTCTTGTTCTGGTAGGCAAGGTATTTGCCTTTTGACCAGAATTCTCACATGGGGCAGTACCATTTCATCAGTGAGATTAGGGAAGGACATTTGGATGGTTGGTGCAGAGTAGAGTGGGTGCCTTCATTTAGGGATATTGAAGATAGCTGGGAAATGTCATCCAGTTGTTTTTATGTAGAACAATACAGTGGTGAATTCTGCTTGGAAGATTGGAGGCAAATTTGTTATTTTGTTGCAATATTGCTCTAGTCTTTGTTGCTGAGTAGTATGAAGGTTAGTGTTAACTGGGGCAACAAAAATTACACCAGGTAGGAGGTAAGCATTGACTGTAGCCTTATGGACTTGTTCAGAGACACGGGTTTTCATTCTGTATAAGGCACCTAGTTTTTGATAATTTTTAATGACATTGGATATGTGGAGGTCAAATTTTAATTTATTGTCCAGGATAACTCCAAGAAGTTTATCATTTGACACAATATCCAGGATAAGGATAATCTTTTTGGAAGAAGAAATGGAAAAATCAGTGGGTCACATTCATAAAGGTACCTTTTTGTATTCAGCAAGCACCTTTAGATGCTGCTGTATAGTCATCCAATATGAAAACTTGCAGCACCGTGAAGGGCTGGACCTCCGGCCATGCCGAATGCTGATGCATTCTGCGGGGAGACGCATATACTAATTATCCATGTCTTCTCTTCCAAGAACTGCATGCAGGAAGACATGTACATGGCCAGGTGATTCAAGAAAGTGCTCGGTCATGTAAATCAGCATGGCCATGCCCACCACATCATTGTGAATTGAAGACAGCTGAGAAATTACATTCAGTTGTTTTTATGAAGAGCAATGCAGTGGTGAGTTCTGTTAGAGAGAGACGGGAGGCAAATCTCACTATTTTGTTGTATCATTGCTCTAGTCTTTTTTGTCAAGTATTATGAAGGTTAGTGTAAATTGGGGCAGCATAGAATGGACTGGGTAGGAGGTAAGCATTGGTGATAGTCCTACAGGCTAAACACAAACATGGTGAAGGAGAAGCACTAGACATCAAGATTTAATTTTAAAATGCCATAATGGCACCAAAACTGAAATGGAGACAGGCAGTGGGGGGAATACACTAGACACCAGGGAATCATCTTTAAAGTACTGTATTGGCACCAGCATTACTAGTGAGACTAGGGATGAGGGGAACCAGTAGACCACAGGGATAAAGTGACATGCCAGAATGGCACATAAATGATAAATGTGATTGGGATCTGAGGAGAACCACTGGGCACTAGGCATTAGAGTTTAAAGTTCTGCTCCAGCACCAGCATTATTACAGAGATCAGTGGGTGTGGGGATACACACTCTACAGTACAGTACCAGCAACAATGTTACTATGGGGACCAAGGTGGAAAAATGTAGGGTTTATTTTAAAAGTCCTATAATGGCACGAACATCAAGACAGAGATCAGGAGATGGGGGGACTGCTTTAAGTGCTGTGATTGCACCAACATTACAACAGGAATTAGGGTGGGGGAAACACTAGACACCATGGATTACTCCATAAAGTGCCGTAAAACACAGACCATCATAACAGGATGGGGGAACCATTAGAAACATACACAGTAAAGCACCATAATGGCAACAACTGTAGTATGGGGATTTGGGTGGGGGACCACTGGACACCAGGGATAAGTGCCGTTATGGCACAAACTTCATAAGGGTGAGGGGGTGGAATCAGAAGAGCAACAGGGAAGACTCTTCAAAATGCCATAAAGGGACTGACAGTGTAGCAGAGATCAATGGCAGGGGGATACACAGGATAACAGGGCCTAAAACATACATGCCTTAATAGCACTAAAGTATTATGGAGGTGTGGCAAACCACAGGAGGGTAAGCACAGGTACAGGGACTGTGTTGTGTGTATGTTTGTGTATAAGTGACTGGAGGTAGCATTTTACTGAGTACATGAGCAGCAGGTTACTACAGCAATGTGCAGATCAGCCATGCTCTGCACATCACAGAAGTAACTGAGATTCAGTAAACATTTAAATTAGCTAATAATGAGGTCTTACCTCATCATAGCTAGCATGTTCCTGAACCACAAATGAGCACATCACACTGGAAGGGCCTTTCTACCAGGAACTGTACTGCTTACACTAAGGCCTTTAATGAATTTGTGGAAATATGTGCAACATAACTGGATCTAGGTAGGAAGAGCATGATTTTTGTCTTTTTAGCATTGAGCATTAGGTCATGTTGTAGCCAGATATCTGTTGAGGAGTATGATTCCTGGATTTTGGCTTGCAGTTCATTAATGGATGGAGAATAGCAAACAATAGATGAGGTGCTTGCAAACTGAATAAGATAAGTGCGAATGGACCAGCAGCAGTATGTAGAACATATAATACATTAAATAGCAATGAGCTCAGTATAGAGCCTCGGGAAATACCCATGCTAACAAGAAGAAAGGAAGAGTATGCCATTTGCCACTTAATGTATTGTATTCAGTTACTTACATGGCTATGGAACCATTTGATAGTCTTAATAGAGAGATTGACAGCGGTGAGCTTGTGGAATAGTTTAGGATGGGACACTGTGTCAAATTCCATTGAGAAATCAAAAATATTGTTATTATGATGCAGAGTGATAGTATTTAGAAAAGATACTAAGGTGGTTGTGCTGTGGTTAGTGCTAAAACCATGCTGGGAGATAAAGAGCAGAGAGCTTATCAATGGCTATCATCCCAAATCAGCATTGCTTTATCAAGACTGCATGATATCCTTGCCATGTATATACTATCTACTCCCCATGCAGCTATCACTCCATCACCATGACTGCCTATCCATTTTCCATAACTAAGAAACAAGAAATCCATGGAGTAGTCATCTTACAGGTAACCAAGAGAGGTGATTTCTCTTTTAAGACCCAAACATGTTGCCTTTGGTGAGGGGACATGTGACCTGCATCATAGTGGGGGCCACTGTTTTTTCCTGCATGTGCACACTTTTGCATGCCTGGCAATGAAGGACTGTTAACATAGCTTGGAAAGCTAAAGGCACACCTCAAAACTACCCCACGTGTTGCTGCTGCATCTGTGAGGAATAGAAGCACAGAACAGCCCAGTTTAAGCATGCACATTCTCCTTAGGCAAGTTTTGACCACCCACCATTTTTCCCCTAATTTCACAACTACACCATCATCCTCCAATTCTTTAACCTCATCAGAAGCACTTAAGATTCAGCACAATAGGCAGTGGGCCATCCTAAACCGCACAGAAAATACTATACATCAGTTATAAACATCAAAACATGGTGTCACTCAATAAAAAACAGCAAACAGTCTGAATCCACAAATATGATGAGGGAAGTCAAACTTTTTAAAAAGTCATTGCAATATATAGCGTTTTAGTACTAACACATAATAATCTTTCTCTTTAAAATAAATATTCTAAAAAATAGTCTAACATTTCTATATTCAGCATGTGCAACATCTTGCACTAATACACTTTTTGTATAATAACATTAAATAATTGAAGTAAGAATTCCAATGAGTCATAAACATAAGTATATTTGTCCAACAACACAGATGTAGGCTGAAGATGATCAATATAAAATAGTAGTTCAAAAGCATTAAAATAATACTGAGAGTAATTCATCCAACCTTCCTTTATCCCAATGCATTTGTTGGCCATGAGCCTCTTTTCTCTTTCCCTTATGTTTTTTAATACATCACTGATTAGTGTTTGAGTTACTCACTGGGATACCTTGTTCATTGTTGACCCTGCATCAAAAAAGGTACTACAGTAAGAAAAAGAGAACTTCAGAGTGGCAGAGTACATTCACTTAAATTTAAAGTCTTTTAGTATACATGCACATATGATTTCAAAGAATTGTACTTGTTGTTAGCCATTTAAATGGAGCACTTGTTGTCAGAAAAAATACTCCTGCTTTCCTACGTAGCACATTTTAGCCAAACCACCACACTTCAGACCTTCTCCCTGACATGTCAGGATTGAAACTGCACCACTATAGCTGGTACAGCACCTGGGAAGCTCTCTCCAAGTTAATGCAGTTAGCTGGGCACCTAGACCACTGTATCAGACTGCCTTTCATATAACTTATGCAATCCAGACCTTCTTCCCATTCTAGGACTCCAGTCACACATATTTTTTTTTTACATTGTCCTCTAATTGACTAACTTTGAAGCAAACATTGCTAACTTCTGGAGCTTATTAACTTGCCCCTTCATTGCCTTGCTCTTCCATTGCAGTGACAAAGTGATGTATGCTTGCACATACATTCACAATGGTATCACTTAAATCTTTCTGGCTGTGAATTTCACCAATTTACTGAATATATTTTCTAATTCTGGTAAAAAAGTCTCCAAAAGAACTTCAGCCAATGCAAGAAAGGCAATGGTATCCAGTCTCTGGTCTGTGTGTCTGCCATATGGTCCAAAGCATAAACCAAATCTCAAATATTTATACAAGTGTTCTTTACACATTGCACGTTCAGTGATTTACTGTATCTATATGATTCCAACTTGTTCTTACATGTACTTTAAGCATATTTTGTAGCATATTTTGTAGAAGAAACTTTTAATTATGAGTTTAAAAGCATTAACTGGAAAAGACACCTTTTTATGAAGAAGTGTGAGATCTATATAATACAAACTGTTTTAATTAAAACTGATTTTGTACACCCTTCTCACATCACTCATTTCTTAGATCCCAAGCTCAGTTAAGGATAATCTTCATTGCTACTCTGCTTGGTATGTGTAATACATGATTCTGTGCATATCAGATTTTCAAAAAATATGAAGGCATTCATTTATTCAAGCACCATTTTCAGTTGTCCTTCATTGGCTATAATAGCATTTCAACAATTCAACTTATTTTATGATGCAAGAAAAAGATGTCTCATAGTTTTATTATTTATTTATTTATTTATTGTATGCTATTGCTTATTTTTCTTTCATTTTCCAGAGTTGATTTATGTTGTAGTTTTATATTTCAGTTAAAGATAAACATAAAAACAAAAAATAAATGCACACTATTATACATTAATCCATTTATTGACAGCTATTTTACAATAGCCTAACAAAGTTGCGTAGAAAAAACAGTTTGCCTTCCATATGATAACAGAATGTAATGTTAGTTTTGGCAGTTTAAAAAGCCATTTATTGAGATTCAAAAATGCCAGTTATAGTAGGGTTGCCACCTGTCCCACTTTGTGAGGGACAGTCCCATTTTGGGCAGTTGTGTCCTGCAAAAAAATTGAAAAAATGGCAAATGTCCTGACATTTTAGGACAAAAATATTTCCTATATTGTCTTTAATAGTTGCATAAAACAGTTATTTTGTATCTGAAACACCTACATATTATAATAAACAGAATAAGCAACTCAAATGCTACAAGAACAAGCTTTTATTCTGGCACAAAAGTGAACTTATGTCTTTTGTACTGGCCATGGGTATGTTTGCCCTGCAAAATCTGATGTTTCGACAAAAAATGTCCCACTTTGAGCATTTGAAAAGGTGGCAACCCTAAGTTATAGCACATTTTTCCAAGAATAAATTCTTTAAAGTATGGAAACAACCCTATAAACTGTTAAAGAGTGTACTTCAGTACAATAAACCTAATTCATACACATACGTTTTTCTGTAATTACTATTATATTTACTCACACACAAACACACACACACACACACACACACACACACACACACACACACACATGCATCTTTCTACAATTATTACTTTATTTACAACTTCACAAGTTTTACTTTACTTAGCACAACTGTCTGTCATTTAATTAACACCACAAAAGGATTCAACAACATAACTGTTGCCTATTCAACTTCTCAATGACAGAATGATTTCCTTAGTTGTTTCCACCACTGAGCACATCTGTTTTGCTTAGTACATGCCATAGCATTTTGTACACTGTAAGAAAGCAATTACTAATCAGTTCTAGTATTAGAGTCATACAGAGCTGATAGTTCTGTTAAAATGTGATTCAGCCAGATCTGTAAGCAGCTGACGTAGCATAAACATACCTAAAGCTTATTTGATATCTCCAGCATAGAATTACACATACATCTCCAGTCATATAATAATTGTCATGAGTTCTGCTGTAACAAATATGGTTTTTCATATAACCTACCTAATTGTTTTGTACATATTTGCTTTTGCTAGTGTATCAGTACCCAGCAACTATAGTTTGATAGTTTATAAAAGGCCAGACTTTGCATCTGGAGAAAATGCAAATAAAAAAAATCAATAAACACTGTAAATTAGAACCACTTCCTTATGGAAAAATACATTTGTATAAACAGAGGAGAATCTAAAGTATTTTATGTAAAAAGGTGTTTATTTCTCTGTGTATATCTAAGTTAGGTTAGCTTATTCTGTGATTCTTGCACATAAGAAAAACATGGTCAATGTAGATTTGGTATTTTAAAGTGTTATCTACACTGCAGTCATTAGAGGTTGAAATGAATAGAAAAGATTTTAAGAGAGCACCTTTGGTTCCTTTCTCATTTCACTGTTTTTTCAAACTCACTTTATTAGCCAAAATTATGCTTATATAGAGTACCTTGTTATATTACTAAAATTTATCCCATTTTCATGTCTAGAAACTATTTGAATGCATCCTCTGTCCTGTTTTTAATGTATTTTGTATATCTATAAATACACAACAATAATTTTGGAATTTTAAATATTTGGACACAATGGTGTAAAATTAATTTTGCAAAAAGAACCAAGGTATTCGCTGAGTGTTCTCCTTCTCCCCAGAGCAAGTTTACTTTGTGAGTTTACTGAATGCCTTCTATTGAAAATAATATTATCTATTTATAGGTTCATAACTAAATAGATAAGTAACAGACTAGCTGCCCTTGTGGGACATTTTAAGCCAAGCCAGTTTCCCTTTTTACACTCAAATTAACCTATCCCATATCATTATGGATTGACCTTACTCATCCCATGGTCAATAATTATATACTACCCCTAATGAGAATAACTGGGATCATACCATAGATAATTAGAGGGTGCCTATGCATGGGATAAAACATTTAGGAGTCACCTCTCTCCATTAGTAGTACACGGGGCAAGTTGTCCATGAATACAGACAGAGATGAACTTGGTTTTATGTGAATAGGGAGTCTGTTCCATGACAGTGGTATCCTCTGTGAGATAGACCTGTTCCTCCAAACTATTTATTGATGTTGTAGAAGAGGTTTAGATCCCTACACCAAGTATTTCTGAAGCCATTTGACTTACTGCCATGCAGTAAATCCATCCATATTGGGCCGAAGGATGCCTTGTATGCCAGACACAAGTCACCCCTAAGCAGTCTGTAGGATACTGAGTATAGTGATGGGGCTTTGAGTTGGTCCATGCAGGACCAACTGTTTAGATCTTGCATCCTTTAAGTAAGGTATCTCTATGGGCATTCCAGTTGTTGCATGTGTCTGAACAGATATATAATAAAGGGGGCATTATAGTCAATGACTAGCATAATGAGAGATGAGCAAGTCTAGACACAATCCCTTTGTTTATAAGCTGTGCAATATAAAAGGACTTTTTCTACAATATGAAAGGACTTTTTCTACAATGGACATGTGTTGGTCAAAAGTTAAGTCCTGTTCATATAAGTTCCCAAATCCTGAACACCTTGTTCAATGTTTAGGGGCGTATAGTTAATGTGGTAGTTCTCTGGGAGAGATGACTTCCTAAAGAATACGATAATACATTTTTTGGCATTCGGTTTCAGTCCATGATTTTGGTACCAGTTATTATTTGGGACAAACCTTCCAGCAGGATTACTAAGTCATTTGGGGATTTCAGACTAGGTGTCTCAGGTTGGTATGAATCCAGCGATGAGCAGAATATTACCATCACTGAGGATGACACCACAATATGAGGAAAAATGATTGATTTCAACAACTGTCTGTCTTTCTGGTATCATTCTAAGGGAATCCAATATTTGTCAGCTTGGAAGCACATGGTTAACAGACCATGTTGCATTGTCAAGTACCAAGGATGACCTGCATCTCTCTCCTCTAGGCTTTTGAATACAATCTAAAACATTATCCACCCTCATAGTGCCTTTTTTAGCAACACCAAATTGACAAGCCTACCGACATTGCAAAAATCAATTCAACTAGACCTCAAGATGTTACTGTTCAATGTCAGGAGCCAAAATAAAAAAAATAAAATAAAAAATAAAAACTACCCTCCCTCCAAGCCCTCCTCACACTCAAGAATATAGATATCTGTGAAGTTACAGAGAAATTCTTTAAACAGCAGAGAGTACCCCAGCAGTGCAAAGCTTCAGTGCCTTCCACACTTTTATACCAATAACTGCACATACAAGGGCTAAAGGAGGACATCCTTCAATATACATCAGTAACAAGCATACCTTTAGGGTGGTCAGACAGGATAATGTGCTGGAGTTCTTTCACCAGCAGATCACCATGGACATAATCCCATACCACATCCTACCAGATATAGGTCACCCTCCATGTCTCAAGAAACCCACAATGTATACTTGGACCCAAGGAAGACTTACCTTCCAACCTAACACCCTACTCATGGGAGACTTTAATTACCCCTTTATAGAGTGGAAATCATACGTGGCCTCAAATCTACATGCAATAGACATTCCTGGACTTTGTAAATAGTGAATACACCCACTAGAGCCTCCAACATACAGGACCAAATGCTTAAAAATATGGGAGAATGCTGCACTCCCCCAGTGTGTCATCCTCCCTGGTAATATCTGACCATAAAGCTGTCTCCTTTGAAATCAAACCCAATTATGTAATGCCATTAAAACCAGTAACAGTTAGGAATTATTCCAAGGCAAATTACCTTTTATTAAATGATGGCTTATATAAGTCCATTTTTTGACTACTCAGTCTTCTTGTTTTGGGACTTGGTCTAGTGGGTCCCAGGATATTCAAATGGTTACTGAATGAAACTGGCAGGGGTTTCTTCATGAATCTGCAAGTTGGAAGCTATCTTTTTTTCTCATCGTTGAGAGCAATTAGCCTTGAGAGTTCTGAGCATTCTTTGCTGAGGAAAATGCAAAATTTAAAGTTAAAATGACAGGCAGTTCAGTGAAAGGTGGGGTTTGATATTGTGGGAGGTGAATAAGAGATAGTAGCCTCCCAGCAGCCTTAATACTTTAAAGCATTTAGTAGAATAGTGCATAATTTAATTTTATTAAATGTAGCCAATGAACTTTTTATAGGGCTAAAAGTTAATGTTTTCTGAAGCCATACAAGCTGTTTTTGCATCTTGGAAGACAATAGAGATAAGAAAAGGACAGACAGTAAGCAGTGTATGTGAAAACACATGCTACAACATGCACGTTAGCATGGGTAACCATCAATTTAGCTAAAGTTATGCCTGTGGGTGCAGCTGTTGTTTTGGTACAATTGTTTCTATCTGAAAGGTTAAACTTCATTTGTTAACAATGTAAACAGTTTTGTGTGTCTGTTCTAAACTAAGGGGATGGGACCAGAGCTGGAATGATCACTAGGCAACCTAGGCAGTTGCTTAGGGCCCACTGATGGTGGGGTGCCACAAGATTTAATTTATAATGGCTGGATGGGCTGCCACAATATTTAATTTTTAATTAAAAAAAATTAAAATTATATATCTCATTCTTCTTTAAGAACATACACTGTTTCTGTACATGCTAAAATGCCTGCATGCATATCTACATTACTGCTGCTTCTATGCATGTGTTGACACATGCATATTTTAAACATTTTGTTATTGCTTCTCCACTTGAACTTAAACTTGCTTGGGAGATGTATTTTCATTCCAGGAATGCATAATGCATTGTGTGTGTCTGTGTGTGTGTGTGTGTGTGTGTGTGTGTGTGTGTGTGTGTGTGTGTGTGTGTGTGTGTGTGTGTGTGTGTGTGTGAAATGCTGATGTTAGGATGGCAGATTAGTTAAGTAACTTTGTCAGGCTCAAACCCTGTACCTTGCTTACAGGAGACAAGATTCTGAATCATCTATACCAGCTACCAGACTACTTTAAAAGTTTCAGTGCATTTTTCAAGGAATTGTGAGTTTCAGTGCATGCTCAATGAATTGTGAGTTTCATGCATTTTTAAGGAATTGTGAGTTTCAAGGGAAGATATGTTTATTGTTTCTCATGCTACATCTGTTTTCAATGTGCAACTCTTTTCTTTTCTTTAGCAAATGGTCACCAGTGTTTGTGCTGCAGAATTTGAAAGCAGTGTTAGTAGCACAACAGGTAGCATACTTGCCTTTGGTGTAGAAGGCTGTGGAGTCTACTCCCATACCATGTAGATGGACTACTGATATTGTGGTGTACTTTAAGGTTGGAATGGGAGTGCTGCACTCCTGAGTGTGTCCTCCTTTGGTTGAGATGCCTAGTAACTATAAACCTGGCATGTGTTTGTCAGACATTGCCTGTTGCAATATTACCAGCTTATCATTTTTAATGTAACATAGGCAATTTATTCTTAAAAGCCAAAAGGCACTGTATTTGTAGATAACACACTGAAATGTAAGGATGTTCGCCAACAGCAATCTCTTCATTAATTACAGATGTATTTAATGTAGAATCATTCAGATGACTTTTATTTCTGCAGGGATTGTGCATAGTGACTGATATTGGTGGATCGCAATGAGGTTTGTGTGGCTTTTATGGTTGAAATGTTTTGAAATTGGTAGTTTTGTCATTATTGGTTCATATTTTTTGCTTCATTGCTTACTAGAAAAAAATATTCAAAACTACAAATTTAAAACACACTCTAACAAGTGGTGTTGCATTGTACAAGGAATATAACTTAATAAAATCAGTAAGGTGAATCATAGAACACATGCATGTATGCATGCATGATCCTAAAAATGTCAAGGGGTCTATAGCTTGAAAACAGACCAAAACTGCCATTGGCCAGATGCATTTTCTTTGAATATGGGTTTGTATATCATTTCAAGGGCAGAGGCGTTTACTGTTGATGCTAAGTCTGTGATCATTCTGAGACTGTATTTTTTAGCAAATAGCTGTCAGTGTTTCTGCTATAAAATTTGAAATGCTTTTAAATTAAATTCAAATATCTGTACTTATTTTAGAAGTAAAGAAAAAATAGTATGCATACTGACAGGGTTGAACAGTGTTCATGGTAACTGGAGAAAAATAGCCGAGTAATGGGACAATGGAATGGCTGCCTATGGCTCTGGATGGGGGTGTTCTGAAAATGTATTTAGTTTATTATTATTTTTTAAGGGATTTCATCAAAGCAAAAATTCTTGAGAAATGTGACATAGGTTCAAATGGAGATGAGAAGACACAACTGTGCAAGAAACAACAAAAGATCAGTCTGCCAAACATTAGTGTGGCATGTAAAAAAAGGTTGGAAGTACTCATTCAAAAAAACTGTCATGTATAAGTGTCACAATGGCTACTCTATCTTCAGAAACTTGGAATGTAATTGACCTTGCAGGTATAGACAAAAAGGTAAGAGTATTGGATTATATTAAGAAATGCAGAGTGCAAATAGCAATTCTGCAAGAGTCACATTTGGGAAAAAATGAACTTGTGAATTTGAAAAAGAAATAATTTTTGGGATGGATATTCAGCGGAATATCAGGCAAAAGAAATGGGGCAGAATAATATTGATTGCTAGAGGGGTTCCAATAGTCATAGAAGAGGAAAAAAAAATAGTAGATTTGTGGTAGCAAGGAGCTAATAGAAAGGGAGGAGGATTATGCTGGCATGTATTTATATTCCACCAAAAACTGCTATTATGGAGCTTAAGAAAATTCTGGGAGAAATAATCAGCTTTCAGCAAGGAATATTACTTACAGCTGGGGAATGGAAATTGTTTTACAATACTGAGAATGTATCAGGAGAACCTAAAAGGGAGAATATAACAAAATAGAGTAGATTTCTGAATACATTTATAAAGAACTTTGGTATGGAAAATGTGACTAGAACTTGGACAGAATTTACACATTAATCTCTAAGGTATAATAACTGGATGAAACTGGATAGAAATTATATTTCACAAGAAAATATGCATTTAATTAAAAGCTTCAAAACACATCCAATGAGTATTTCAGA
Organism: Protopterus annectens; assembly: GCF_019279795.1. Classification (NCBI taxonomy): domain Eukaryota; kingdom Metazoa; phylum Chordata; order Ceratodontiformes; family Protopteridae; genus Protopterus; species Protopterus annectens. The sequence goes on along the minus strand of NC_056732.1, from coordinate 610,387,371 downwards.
TCATTAACCAGTAAGAACTATGATACAAATGCAAGGTAATTAAGTAAAAATAAGATACTGGCGCTTTCCCACCTACCTGTTAAAAAGGGAGGAATTTAAGGAATGAGTAATGGAAAGTATCTAAGAGTTACTAGGGAAGATAAACATTTATTTAGAAGGGATAGTTAGTGAGTGGGATAACATGAAACTAGAGAGTAAAAATATAGTGGAACTAAAAGAATAAGAGATATGGTTATGAAGTAATAGGAATTTAGAGGGGTTTAGAAAGAAGTTAAGCAACTGTTTTTGATAACTCCAGAGCACAAAAACTTTTAGCACAGTGACTTGGGCAACAGAAAGTAGAAAGGGTTGCCACCAAACTTAGGAAGCTTATGACAAAAAAAATAACCAGAGATATATATTAGAGATATTTTGAAAATTTTATGAAAATTTGGATAAAGCAGAGGAATATGGTAACTAATAAACAGGACAACTGGTAATATTTATGGAAGACTTAGTCATGCCAAGATTAGAGGGAAATGAGGCTCAACAACTAATAGATAAGATAGGATGAGATGAGATAAAAATGGTGATGTATAACCAATCTGCAGGGAAGTCTCCAGGAACAGATGGTATTCCTGTTGAAGTTTGAAGCTAGTAGAGAATAAAGTGATAAAAATCTGGAAGATTTTTGTTTAATAGTATTTTTAAAAGGTGGAGAAGCATCAGCATCTTGGAAGAAGTCTGTGGTGGCTGCATAACCCAAAAAGGGTAAAGACTCATCAAACCCAGCATCATACAGACCCATTTCAATTTTAAACTTTGATTATAAAGTGTTTATACCAATACTAGCTAAAGGAATGGCAAAGGTGTTGCAAACTTGATAGATAAGGAGCAATGTGGTTTTCTGGAGAGAAGCCAGACATTCAACAGCATTAATAGAACAATGATGATCTGGAGGGAAGCAGAATGTAAGAAAATACCACTGTTGTTGGAGATCTTGATGAAAAGAAAGCATTTGACAGAGTAAGCTGAGATTTTATGAGTAGGCAATGGAAGCATTTGCATTCCCTGATAAAATAATAAGATTAATTATGAAGCTCTATATGAAGGATTGGAAGCAAGAATTAATGTGGGAGGGTTCCTCTCTGATATGTTGTGTTTGAACAGAGGAGCCAGACAAGGGTGTCATCTTTTCCCTTTGTTATTTGCTTTTATATTTAGTTCAATTAGTAAAGAAAAGAAGGGACTCAGAAATTCAAGAATATAATTGATATGATAATCAAGAAAAGTTGACTTTATTTGCAGATGGTATTATTTCGTACTTGATAAATCCAGAAAAGGCTATCTCAGTGTTGTGGAACATTTTGAGACAGTTTTAAGTCTTTGTTTGGATATAAAATTAATGAAGATAAAATAAAGGCTATAGCTGTAAATTATGTACCCACTCATGACTTGGTTCAGCAATAGCCATATTTATGGGGACACGATAAGACGAAGCATTTAGGAGTATGGATTAAAAACACTTCTGTTATAGCAGCTAAGGATATATGGGAAGAGACTAAAAAATATTTCAAAACCTGAGAAACTGGAAGAGATTTGTTTATGGATCTAGATAGTAAAATACAACCAGTGAAAATGTTGTTAGTCCCTTTAGTTTTATATACAGGTCAGGCATATTTTTGTCAACCAGAGGAAAATATGTGGACAGTAATTAATAGAGTTCAAGGAAATTATCCAGGAGGGAAAGAGCACAAGAATTAAGTAGGATAAGTTGATTATCCCAATAGAGCAAGATGGTTTAGGATTACCTGATTTGAAGGGATATTTTAGAGCAACACAAATATGTAACACAAGCAGAAGGTTATAATTCAAATTGGAAAGGATGATGATGATGATGATGATGATGATGATGATGATGATGAAGAAGAAGCAGGGGGAGTTGAGGAAATGAGGAGAAAGAGTGGGATGTTGGATGCAGATCCTTAAGGGAAATAATAACCACCAGAATATTATATTCATAAGGTTACAGAAAGTATTCTACGAACTAAGCTAACAAAGGAATGGTGATTTTGCCAATAGGAATGACCGCAAGTAGGGGTACAAAAAATATGCAAGAGGGGGCTGGCATTTACTGGAGAAAACTGGCAAAGGAACCAAGGTACTGGGAGCAAATAACTAGTGAGAGAGAGAGAAAGGTAATACAGAGTGATGAGGCCAATAAAAAGTTTGGATTCCAGGTTACAGACTGCCTTCCCTATCAGGGACTGATATCAGAGTATAGACAAACAGACAGGGCTAAGGGAGGCCAAAATAAAAAAAACGTTCTGATAGAGTTTTTAGTCAAGTCTAGAACAGAAGCTGCTGTTAAAACAGATGATTAGTAGAGCATATAAAATATTGCATGATAACCATAAGAATCAATCAGAGGAGGTTAAAAATTACTGGTAAAAGAAATTGGAAAAACAATTTACAAGGGAACAATGGGAGGACATACGTATAGAACATAAGTATTCAGTAAATTCAAGAAGGTTTAGGGTGTTTGCTTGGAAGTGTTTTCATACAGCAATAACCCATGCCTGGGTGTGGGTAATGCTGGATTTACCCACAATAGGTGTGGTTTGGTCACGTGGGCAAAGCCTGAGTGGCCAAACAAAGACAACCGTGGGTAAATCCATCATTACCCACACCCAGAAGTGGGTTATTGCTATTATACAATGACATTATTTAAGAAAAAAAAATAATTACTTTTCTTAAATAATGGCATTGTATAATGCCTTCTTGCTGCCCTTCCTCAGCTGTCTGGTATTCTGCGGCAGTTCTGATGTACTGCGCATGCATATGCTTATGCAGTACATCAGAGCTGTGAGCAGAAGCAATGGAGAAAGCAAGATCTCCGTTGCTTTTTACACACTGTCTCGCTATGTTAAAGGAGTTTAACATAGCGAGACAGCTTTAAAAAAAGCAACGGAGAATCTCCGTTGCTTTTTTTAAAGCTGTCTCGCTATGTTAAACCCATTTAACATAGCGAGACACCTTTACAAAAAGCAACGGAGAAAGGAAGATTTGCGTTACTTTTTTTAAAGCTGTCTCACTATGTTAAACTCATTTAACATAGCGAGACAGTGTATAAAAAGCAGCAGAAATCTTGCATTCTCCGTTGCTGTAAAAAAAGAGTTATACTAATGGAAAAAGTCTGGGCGACCGGACCTTTTTCCATTACTATAACTCTGATTTACAACGTGCACTCTGACCAATCAGCGTGCACATTTTGGAATATTAATGCGGGGTTGCTGTATAATGTAAAAGAGATAATAGGACTGGAAGAGGGATCATTATGTAAGGGAAAGAGTGAATTACATAGAAATAAATGGATTTTGTGGTAACAATACATGAAGAATAATGTTCAAGAAGAGAGGGAGTGAGGTTTAAGGAAAGGCAGGAATTGAGTGATATATGTAATGTTGGTCTGAAAGACAGTTGTTATAAAGAAATAAAGCATGAAAAATATATAATGTGTGTAAATGGAAAAAATGTTAGTATGGTTTGTTTTCTTTTCTATTAATGTATGTCTGCCAATGTCTTAAGTGATATTTCAATAAAGATGTTAAAAAGCCATTTAACAAATAGTACAAGTACTGACCTTATCCATGACTGGATAAGTCTTTTTCCAGACAGCATTACAGAGATTTCTCAGCCGATGGTGGTGTTGTTCTTAATAAGGCCATCATGGCAGCTCTTGATAAGCCATCCACTTACCACTGTATGCTGCTGTGTATGGAACTCAAACCTACTATAACTACAAGATTAGCAGTCCAAATAAGAATGGATGGAGGCTGTAGTGCCTGTGATGCCTGTGCAATAGCCCAGTAATTAAGGAGCCTAAATCCTCACCACTAGCACAAGTGAGGGGCATCCACATTGGGAGGAAAATGAGTGCACACACAATAAAGTACAATTTCCCTTAAGAGCACACAGAAATAACAGTCAGTCTGGGGCTGATTTCTCCCTTTCTCTCCAGATCCCCAATAAGACTTCTCACTGGCACAGCTATAGGGTACAGATCTCAGCCAACTAGTGCTTCATGTCCCTGCCCAAGTAGCTGACACACACACACACACACACACACACACACACACACACACACACACACACACACACACACACACACACACTTTGAGATATGAATTATATACAAACACACAGACACCCCGGGGGAAGGATGACACAGGTTCTCCAGCTATGGCCCCTTCTGCCCACACTATAAGGTTGTACCGACTGCCACCAACCACCCTTATCAGTTACTATAAAGGCCTGTACCAAAGGGTGTCCAATTCTACTGTGCAATGTTATTATTATCTAATTGGTAAGTGTGACTAAGACTTGAAGGCTATTTAGGAGTGGCCTATACAGTGTCACCAAATATATGCAAGTACACTTAAGAGCTTAAATATCTCTACCCACAAACCAGCCACAACTGAAAGGTTTAAAATATTTAATAATAAAAACACAAGACAATACTCATCAATTCAACACAGTGCTAATAGAGAGTTCAGAAATCACAGGAAAATACTTTAAAACAATATTGTAAGATAGTCTGACATAAATATAGAAATCAGCTAGACTAATCTCGTTATATTCCCTTCTGTCTCTAAGAGAAACTATGTTCTAAATTCTACTTACAAGGCAAAGTGCTGGTGAGTTGTTGCCAGGTCTGAAGACAACTACAAAATGCTAAATCTTTCTCTCTGAGAAAATCTTAAATTGATAATACACATTACTGCTGAGTCATTTCAGATCACATAATTCTTGACACTTCTACTTACGTTTCCCAGGCTCAGAGAACTTAAAATTTTTAACATTTTCTTATAATCCCCACCTGCCAAGAAGACACAGCAATAAAAGACACTTTATATGTAAAACCTAGTAATTATCTCTGTCTTAGAACAATAGAAAGAATGTCCTAGCCCAGACATCCTGTCTCCTAGCTTGAGATCAAAAAGTCATAAAATGCTTTACTCATCAGCTTTCTTCCAGCAGGGTGTACTGTGGTTACATTTTTGAAGCTAAAGAGCATAACACAGTTTTCTTACATTTGTTACACAAGCCTGTGGATCATATTAATATTTACAATGACATAGATTTATTTACAAAATTCTATCTAGCCAGGCTGGCAGCCTTCACATTTCTTACCCCCAGAGAACTCAAGCTATTTTTTTAAGTGACCCTTGAGAAACGTTGCTTGAGAGGGTTGAATCTATCTGGGGATACTTTACCCCATTACTCATCTTGAGAGCCCATCTGCATTGGCATTGCTAATCCCACTGTGGTGCTGCACTGACATATCATATGCTTGTAACCCTAGGCTCCATCTTAGCAACTTGGCATTTTGCTGGCTGTCTCGATGTAACCATGTTAGGGGATTGTGATCTGTAACTACAGTGAATTTTCTTCCATACAGATAAGGCTGACATTTCTGCAGAGCTCACACTATGGCTAGACATTCCTTTTCTACAGCTGCATAGCATTCCTCCCTGGGTTGCAGCCAATGACTGAGATAAACCACTGGGTGCTCTTCTCCCTCAGAAGAAATCTGGCTATGTACAGCCCCCACCCCATGGCTCAAAGCATCCACCTGCACAATAAATTATTTGCTGTAATCTGGACTGGCTAAAACAGGGGGTCCTTCTAAAGCTTGTTTAAGCTTCTGGAATGCCTGCTCACATGCTATGGTCCACACTACCTTATCTGGTCTGTTTTTCCTTGTCAGGTCTGTGAGGGAAGCAGCTATGGTACTATAACTGAGGATGAACTTCCTGTAGTACTTTGCTGTCCCTAAGAATGCCCTCACCTGCTTTTTGGTAACAGGTACAGGCCATGCCTGAATGGTTTCCACTTTGACAAGTTCTGGCCTGATCTTCCCACTTCCCACTCTATGCCCCAGGCAGGAGACCTCTGCCATACCCACCTGACATTTGCTCAGTTTAATGGTCAACCCTGCCCTCTGTAGTCTGCCCAGTACCTCCCTGACATGTTGAAGGTGCTCTTGCCAGGAATGGCTGTAGATGGCAATATAATCTAGGTAAGCAAGGTCAAACCCTCCTGCTCCTGCTAGGATATGATTTACCAGCCTCTGGAAAGTTGCTGGGGCATTTTTTATCCCAAAGTGCATTTTTGTGAACTCATACCAGCCAAAAGGAGTCACAAAGGCTGACCTGTCTCTAGCACTGGGAGTCAAGGGCACCTGCTAGTAACCCTTGGTAAGATCAATGGTGGTAAGATACGTAGCCCCACCCAGCTACTCTAGGACTTCATCTGTCCCAGGCATGGGGTAAGCATCTTACTCTGTGCGACTATTTAATTTCCTATAGTCCACACAGAACCTAGTGCTGCCATCCTTCTTTGGCACCAGCAGCATTGGGGAGGCCCAGGGACTGTTGGACTCTTGAATTACTCCTAGTTCCAACATTTCCTGTATCTCCTCCCTCAGAGTCTGTTTGACTCTCTCAGGCACCCTATAAGGGGCCTGCCTAATAGGCCTTTGGGGTCCTCTATCCACCTGGTGCTGTACCTTGGATTCCCAGTGAACATGTCCCCAAACTCCTGTAACACTGCTTTGATTTCTCAAACCTGGGTAGGAGATAGCTGTTGGGACATTGCTACCCCTTCCACTGAAGTGTCAGTCCAAGCCTCTCTAAAGAGATCAGTTATCAGATCCCCCTCACACTCCTCCTGCAGTCCACTGCAAATACTCAACACAAGGGCCTTCCTATGATGGTAGGGTTTCATCATGTTAACATGGTACAATTTATGCCCCTGCCTCCTGCCTAGCAGTTCTACCATATATTTAACATCACTGACCTTCCTTACTACCTTGTAGGGTCCCTCCCAGGCTGCCTGCAGCTTGTTGTGTCTGACAGGAATGAGAAAAATTACCTGCTGCCCCACAGCATACTCTCGAGCATTCCTGTCATACCAGACCTTTTTCTGCTGTTGGGCTTCTGTCAGGTTCTCCTGGGCCAAGCCCATGAGTTCCCTGAGCCTTGTCCTGAGGTTTAGGACATATGCCACAACAGACTCATGAGATTCACACTCACCTTCCAACTCATCACAAATTAAATCTAGAGGCCCCCTCACCCTATGCCCATTCAATAACTCAAAGGGTGAAAAACCTGTGGATTCCTGGGAAACCTCTCTGTAAGCAAACAACAGATGGGGCAAATTTTTGTCCCACTCCCTCTTAAACTGGTCTGCAAATGCCCATAGCATGGACTTGAGTGTAGAGTTTAACCTCTCAACAAGACCATTAGTCTGGGGATGGTAGGGGGTGGTCTTTAGGTGCTTCACCCCCACAGTACTCCACCAACAAGCCAGCAGATCTGACATGAAATTTGCACCTCTGTCAGTCAGTATTTCATCTGGGAAACCTACCCTGCTGAAAATCTCTAACAAACCATTTGCCACCATTTCTGCCTCAGTGGAGGACAAAGCCACTGCCTCAGGGTATCTGGTAGCATAATCTACTACCACTTGGATATACTTTTTCCTTGTGGTACTCAGATGCCCCACAATATCCATAACTACCCTTTGAAATGGCTCCTCCATCACAGGCAAAGGCATCAAAGGAGCTCTCACCTTGTCTCCTGCCTTGCCTACCTTTTCGACTGCTCACAGGTCATGCAGTAACCTGTTACATCTCTGGAAATCCCAGGCCAGTAGAAGTTCTGCATAATACATCTCTTAGTACATTTTATGCCCATATGACCTGCAAAGGGAATATCATGGGCTATGGCTAGATGTGCCAGATGGCAGACTCTAGGTACTACCAACAGCTGTATTCTCTCACCCTCAAGCCCTCCCTCAGGGGTCCACTCTCTGTACAGTAACCCTTTGTCCTAGTATACAGGTTCCCCCTTCCCTTGAGAATCAGGTGCCTCACTAGCTACCTGCCTCAGGTCTTGTAATGTAGAAGCTGAGAGCTGAGCTTGTCCCAATTCTCTCCTTATAACCCTGCCCAGCTTCCCTTCCACAGGAAGTCTGGTATCCTCTGACAGCAGTACCTCACTGTCAGCCTGGGTACTACTATTCACCTCTGCCCTTGCAGTCACTTTGTCCAAGGTAACATCAGTACCCACAAGTAGCTTGCCTCACCTTCAGTCTCACTGCTACAGAGAAGCTCCCTCCCTGAAATAACCACCTCACCAGTCCTGGCAGCAAGAGTGCGGACTTTCTAGGTCTCCCCTAGACTACCAGACCCACATGCTTGTCTTCAAGCCTGACTGCATGTAACTGCAAGAGCACATGGTACTGCAATATCAAAATCATTCCCTGTCAGGAAATCTGCAGATATCCTCAAATACACCTACTTCCTGTCTTCTTTTTCCACTCCGCCAGTCAAGGTGAACTGTAGCCAAAGGTATTTGGAATGGGGTCCCTCATAATCTCTGACTGGAGTAGACTTCCCAGGTAAGTAGTGCTCCTCTGTAACTACTGCAGGCTTCACAACGGTTATGTCAGAGGCTGTGTCTCTCTTAGCAATGGTCTCTTTGCCATTCACTATGATAGAATATAACTTCTTGTGCTAGTTTGGTACCATTCTTGGCTCAAGACAACCTACTGTTGGCATTTTGTCTTTCCCACTTACTGGCTCTCTCACCTTTTGTTCCCCACCTTGCCTCCATGGAAATCTATATGCCACATAGCCCCACTCGTTGTATTCCAAACATTTAACCCTAGGTCCTGGACATGTACCTGGACTAGTGGCTTCCCCTGCTACTGTCAGATTCTGTTGGGGCTTTCCAGCATGGGTTCCCTTAGACCCATGAGCAGCACTGGGTGTGCCTTTCCTGTGCAAGGATGTCCTGCTTGCTAGGTATAGGTCTCCCTTCTTCCCCAGTTCATCCACAGTAGAGCATTACCTATCAGCTAACCAGATCCTCATGTCCTCAGTCAAAGTGCTAAGGGCTTGTTCCCTCACAAAAAGGTCTGCCAGCCCTTCAAAAGTCAGGACCTGACATCCACTCATCCATCTATGAAAATAAATGCTTAGTTCAGCAACATATTCACACACACTTTCATCTACTTTGCGTCTATGCTCACAAAATCTTTTCCTATAAACTTCAGGTGTTAGCTTAAAAAATTCTAGCAAACAATCCTTTACAGCACTATAATTTAAGAAATCATTCTCAGACAGTTTGGACAAGACAGCTACAGCTTTACCATGGAGTAAGGGGGGCAGGAACTGTACCCGGAGTCTTTGGTCAACATCATACTGTTTAAATACCCTCTCAAACATATGTATGAAACTATCAAAATTATCCCCCTCTGTAAACTGTGGAAGAAATGTACTGACCTTTGTCACTTCTGGGGTTCGGTTACTCCCTTCCCCATTAACTCTGGCAAAGAGTCAGCATCTCCTTTTCATGTTGTCTCTGCCTCTCCTTCTCCTCAGCTTCCAGGTGTAGCAGTTTCCCATTCTCCTCAGCCTTCAGATGTCACAGTTTCTCATTTTCCTCACTCTCTAGATGCCTCAGTCTCTCTGCTGCTTCTGTTTCCAAATGCTTGGCCTCCAACTCAAGTGTCTTTAGCTCCAGATGGATTTTTAAGTCATCTGTAGAAAGGCTGAGCTGTCCATTTGCTGAGTGTTGTACATCTCCACGGCCAGTGTGATTGTCCTCTTGGTTGCTATTTTCTGATGCAGCTGTGACCAAAGCTGCAATTATGTCTGCTTTAGTCAGGTTTCCATGCACCAGTCCTTTAGCCTGGCACATCTCAGCCAACTGTTTCCTTGTCAGCTTGCCATACTCCTCTGCTGACATGCTTGCCTGCTCTCCCCGACTAACTAAACTAACAAAAAAAATAAAACAATTGTGATCTGAACTCTGAATGTTCACTGCATGACTGATTTAGAGTACAAAAACATCAATGTCCACACCACTACAAGCCAATTACTATGTGATGTGGCTAATTCACCACTATCAAACAATTAATATTTGATGTGGATATCCCACCACTGCCACCAATTAATATGCGGCACCCATGCAATGGCCCAGTAATCAAGGAGCCTCAATCTTCACCACTAGCACCAGTGATGGGCATCCACATTGGGAGTATAACAAGTACACACACAGTAAAGTACAATTTCCCCTAAGAGCACACAGAGATCACAGTCAGTCTGGGGCTGGTTTCTTCCTTTCTCTCCAGATCCCCAATATGACCCCCACTGGCACAACTATAGGGTACAGATCTCAGCTGAGTGGTCAAGCCAAAACCTACAGCACCCTCTCTGTCCAACCAGTGCTTCCTGTCCCTGCCCAAGTAGCTGACACACACACACACACACACTTTGAGATATGAATTATATACAGACACACGGACATTCCGGGGGAAGGCTGGCACAGGTTCTCAGGCTATGCCCCCTTCGGCCCAGACTATAAGGTAGTACCAACTGCCACCAACCACCCTTATTAGCTACAATAAAGCCCCTTACCAAAAGCTATCCAATTCTACTGTGCAATGTTATTATTATCCAATTGGTAAGTGTGACTAAGACTTGAAGGCTATTTAGGAGTGACCTATACAGTGTCACCAAATACGTGGAAGTACTCTTAAGAGCTTAAATATCTCTACACACAAACCAGCCACAGTTGAAAGGTTTAAAAATATTTAATAATAAATAATAAAAACACAAGACAATACTCATTATTCAACACCGGGCTAATAGAGAGTTCAGAAATAACAGGAAAATACTTTAAAACAATATTCTATGTTAGTCTGACATAAATATAGATAACAGCTAGACTAATCTGGCTGTATTTCTATCTGTCTCTAAGAGAAACTATGTTCTAAATTCTACTTACAAGGCAAAGTGCTAGTGAGGTATTGTCAGCTCTGAAGATAAATACAAAATGCTAAATCTTTCTCGCTGATAAAGTCTTAAATTGATAATACACATTACTGCTGAGTCATTTCAGATTACATCATTCTTGACTCTTCTACTTAAGTTTCCCAGGCTCACAGAACGTAAAACTTTAACATTTCTTTTTGTAATCTGCACCTGCCAGGAAACCACAGCAATAAAAGACACTTTACATGTAAAATCTAGTAATTATCTATGTCTTATAACAATAAAAATAACCCCCCCCCCAGACATCATATCTCCTAGCTTGAGATCAAACAGTCATAAAATGATTTACTCATCAGCTTTCTTCCAGCAGGGTACACTGTGGTTACATTTCTGAAGCTCAGAACATAACACAGTTTTCTTACATTTTTTACACAAGCCTGTGAATCATATTAATATTTACAATGACAGAATTATTTACAAAATTCTATCTTGCTAGGCTCAATATTGCAGGGATGATTGAACAATCACCAGGAGTGGCCATGGACACAAAAGAGAGGATAACACCAGGATGGGAAATAGGATGTGGTGTTTACAGCTGCAGGGTCTGCCAGCTGTGATTCAGTGGGAGATTACTTGCTACCCTGGGTACCATATCCACTAGGTCCTGTCTCAGATGGTGGAGACACTACTGGACATGGACACAACTCAATGAATCTCTGGAGAAGATTTTCCATCTGGTCAATTCAGGCATCCAACCTCCTGTTGATAATCTCTCCTATAATGTTTGCCAGCTGTCAATGAGTGACAAAAGTGTCACCTCCACTGGCATTGCTACCAGTGGGTACAAAAGCCCATAGAATCCAGTGCAGCAAAGTAGTAGATGGTACAAGTAGGGCAGGAGGTGTGGAGGTGGCTGGACCTATATGTGCTGGGGCTTCTAGTGGTGGTGGTGGTGATGGTGGTGGTGCTGGTAACACTGCTGTTGCTGCTGCCACCTATTGGGGACTGACAGACTTTGTCTGTGGGATGGTTGCAAGTTGTGATGCTGCTGCATATTACAGTAAAACAAATGGAGAGAAATAAAACAATAATTAAATAAATGTAGGTAATAGAAAGGATAGTGACAAAGATGGTGGGAGAGAGACAGAAAGAGATTCAAATACAATGAAAACATACAGCTGATATGTACTTGCCCAATGACTAAGTGACATCATATATACACAAAATAACAACAAACCCACCTCCCAGGTTAGCATTTCTGTTAACATATACCTGCATTTCAAATGGCAAAGGATTAATGTGAACAGTTACCTGAACAAAGATGAAGTAATAATATCTATACAAAGGAAAAATGCTGCTTAGACACACCTTTCACTCACAGGTTATAAGGAGACAAGTATATTTGTAACGCTTGTCCACTGTCAGTATCAGCTATTTCTTTTGAGTCCACATTTCAGATTTTAACCTAAGCACATTTGAACAAGCAAAACAGATAATTTGTGAGGAATGAAGTTTGCTTTTCTCACAGTTATCTATCAGTCCAATGCTGTTAAGTTGTAGCCGACTCCTATCGTGACCCTATGAGCAGCCACCACCATCCACAGATTTTATTGACCAAGTAGGGATTGGAAGTAGTTTTTTCACAGCAGTTCCATTATAATAATACCATACTCTATTAGTTGGTTTATGTTGCCTTGTCTGAGTAGTCTAGTATATACAACAAAACAGATTACGGAATAATCCAGTAGTGAAGGATGCTTGGTTGTTTACCTTACAGATAGCATGTAACTGGCTAGCTTATATCTCTAATAAAGATGATGGCATATGGTGGTCTTTTCAAGACAGTGTCTGAATCCATTGGTACTTGTTTTTATGGACCTATATTTTTACCTAGTATTCTATAACTATTGACAATGTACATGGATGTTGTAGGGTGGAAAGCCCAGTAAAGCATTTTTCAGGCTGCTTTTCCTCTTTTAGATGAATTTCACATGCTACTGTTAATGGGTCTATATTACATGATCAAAACCTTAGGTTATTGAACACCTAATGGTTGATCACAAAATATCGAACCCTTAAGATCAACGGCCGTTTCCACACAGAGAAACAATGCCATTGGCCAAATAAAAAAAAGTTATAAACAGAAATAAAGTGGGAGGCTTCACCCCCCCATACCCCCTCAACTAAATATACCAACTCCGAGATTGCTCTACAGCAGAGAAAGAACAAAATCCACATAACGGCCAAACAACTCATTTCCTAGTGTGGAAACGACCGTTTGCCATTTTCAGACTTCGACATTTTGTGATCGACCTTTAGGTGTTTGATAACCTAAGGTTTCAATCATGTAATAGGGAACCATTGTTAATTCCCATACCCCTTCCTGCTAGAAGAGCTCCATTTATTCTCAGGGTTTATTATAGTGTATATCTCATGTGTGTGTGTGTGTGTGTGTGTGTGTGTGTGTGTGTGTGTGTGTGTGTGTGTGTGTGTGTGTGTGTGTGTGTGTGTGTGTGTGTGTGTGTGTGTGTGTGTGTGTGTGTGTGTATGTGTGTGTGTGTGCGTGTGTGTGTGTGTGTGTCACACACACACACACACACACACACACACACACACACACACACACAAATATCAGGAGTCACTAAGAAAGAAATTAGATTTTACCCACCCACAAATTCTATCAGAAAAAAAAAAACACGGAGATAAACAGAATGCAGCTCACTATAATAATTATTACAAAAGGTGTTGTGCAATATATGTGGTTATCAACATTAATTTGTGTAGCAGTTTACAACCTAACATCTAGTAAAAACATACTTATGGTGTTCTACTTCAGATGTTTGATTTATGACACTGTGGTTACTAGCAAAGATGAGCAAAAGATGTAGCTGGAAATTTTATTCATTCATTCAAGAAAGCATATGACAGGGTGCCTAGAGAGGAGTTGTGGTATTGTATGAGGAAGTCGGAAGTGGCAGAGAAATATGTAAGAGTAGTACAGGATATGTACGAGGGTAGTGTGACATTGGTGAGGACTGCGGTGGGAGTGAGAAATACGTTTAAGGTTGAGGTGGGATTACATCAAGGATCAGCTCTGAGCCCTTTCTTATTTGCAGTGGTGATGGACAGGTTGACAGATGAGATCAGACAGGAGGCCCCATGGACTATGATGCTTGCAGATAACATTGTGATATGTAGTGACAGTAGGGACCAGGTTGAGGAGACCCTGGAGAGGTGGAGATATGCTCTAGAGAGAAGAGGAATGAAGGTCAGCAGGACTAAGAATATATGTGTGTGAATGAGAGGGAGGATAGAGGAATGTTGAGGATGCAGGGAGTAGAGGTGGCAAAGGTGGATGAGTTTAAGTACTTGGGATCAACAGTTTAGAGTAATGATGAGTGTGGAAGATAGGTGAAGAAGAGAGTACAGGCAGGGTGGAATGGGCGGAGGAGAGTGTCAGGAATGATTTGTGACAGACGAGTACCAGTAAGAGTAAAGGGGAAGGTCTACAAGTGGGTAGTGAGACCAGCTATGTTATATGGGTTGGAGACGGTGGCACTGATGAAAAGGCAGGAGTCAGAGCTGGATGTGGCAGAGTTAAAGATGTTAAGATTTGCACTGGGTGTGACTAGGATGGACAGGATTAGGAATCAGTATATTAGAGGGTCTGCTCAGGTTGGACAGTTTGGAGACAAAGTAAGAGAGGCGAGATTGCGTTGGTTTGGACATGTGCTGAGGAGGGATGCTGGGCATATTGGAAAAAGGATGCTAAGGATGGAGCTGCCAGGTAAGAGGAAAAGAGGAAGAGGAAGGCCTAAGATAAGGTTTATGGATGTGGTGAGAGAGGACATGCAGGCAGTTGGTGTGAAAAGCATGATGCAGAGGACAGGAGGAAATGGAAACAGATGATCCAACGGGAACAGCCGAAAGAAGATGATAATGATTTATATATATATATATATATATATATATATATATATATATATATATATATATATATATATATATATATATATATATATATATATATATATATATATGGGTCTACTGCTTTTGGTTGAATCAGGCAGCCCATTTCACTGAAAGCTCATTTGGTCGAATTCCATTTGGTCAAAAATAAAATATAGCCCCTGCCCCACTGCAGTGCGACCCTGGAGTGAGAATACAAAGTTAGGGGGGGTGTGGGCGGCACAGCCCCCCACATTTTGCAACTAGTTTTTACTGATGTTATATGTTTCAATGTATTTTTAATGGATACACAAGTATATAATAGTGAATACACTGCAATTATGTGGGGGGCCTATGCCCCCCACACCCCCCAATGTGGGTGGCTGTGTCCCCCACACCCCCCTAACTTTATATTCTCATTCCAGGGTCACACTGCAGTGGGGCAGGGGCTATATTCCATTCTCGACCAAATGGAATTCGACCAAATGGGTTTTCAGTGAAATGCATTTTCAGTGAAGTGGGCTGCCTGAAATCATTTTAGACCAAATGTAATTTGACCAAAAGCAGTAGATCCATATATATATATATATATATATATATATATATATATATATATATATATATATATACATGCATGCATGCACACAATTATAATGTATTTTGGAAGAAAAACATCCACAAAAAAACAATGCCTTGTATCCTTCTAGCTAGCTGAGGCAGTGTTATGGATTTGATTTTAAACAGTTATATTATGGAATGTATATTGGTACTGTATAATGTAAATTACTTCAGTACAGGTAGCATTGATGACGAAGGTATCTTGAACATGATAAAACTTCCAAATTCCAATAAAGAAGTTAATACAAAATAATTAAGCAAAATAAGTTTGTGTCAATACTGTGCATTTCAACTGTTACAGTGTTACTGCAAGACTTAATTTATCCTGCTTATCGGAAGCTTTTAATTTATTCAGCTTAGTCTTGCTTCAGAAATTGCTTTGTTGCTTGATTTTTGGAATCAAGTAATTAAAGGAGAGGTGTAATTACTTTGTAGAGTTGGTAGCTACAAATACTATGAATAAGTAAAATATGCAATAAATGACATCACGTTGCTAAGGAGGCAGAACAGCTGAACATGATAAAATAAAATGATGTTACATTAGACACACTTAATTTTATTAGGAAAATGGCACAGCTATTATCATCACTGCATGCTTCAGCTACTCCTGAAGGGAACTTCAGGAGAAAATGAAGTTTATGTTGGGAAAAGCAAATATAAGCAGGACAAGCTGTGGCACGTGTGAGGATATATGCTATTGGATAACTAGGATTTAAAACATATAGACAAATTAAGCTGGGAAACTTGACAGGCCAAACAGTCTGATGAGAATCAAGAGTGAGAATGAAGGTTCACGCCAGACACTAAACAGCTTCTGATGGTGATTGGCTGGGGGTTTAAAGCAGACTTGTTTAGGAGCTTGCTTCTTTTGACAGACAGGTACTAATGGAAACAGTGAGGTAAATATCGGGAAGCCAATGACTAATGGGGACCTCTGACATTCTTTTACCATATTCCATGGTGAATGCCACCGTCTTTAAATATTCATGAAGAGGTTCAGTTTATGGAAGGGTGACCAGCTATATTATATTTTATATATTTCTTAGCAGTTTGTTTATACAGTAACTGAATATTGTGCAATGTGTATCATTTTCCTTCTGGCTGAGAAAACATTCTTTCTGAATGTACCTATTATTGTACTAGGGGAGGGACATACCTCTCTGCACTAGCCTACAAAATACATACAACTTCAGTCAATTTTGTATAATGTGATGGAGGTACATGTCTCTGTAAATTGTAGTTTCTAAGTCCATCATGTTAGGAAGTGTTTTTTTCAGTAGAGTATTTTCCAGTGTATAAATGCAAGCAGGTCTTCAGCTACTATTTTGCAGATAAAAACATGATTAAAGCACAGAAGCTCACAAACTCATGGCCTCTTTGACCATTTGATAGTCACTTGTCTCTTAGGCAACTGCTCCACTTCCTCTCCCTCCCCCACTCTCCCTGAACTGAGATGCACCTCTACTATGCTGCTTCTGTGACCTCAGTAATGACCACTTGTTCAGGCAGTACAGACCATGTTTCTTCCATTCCCTCTTTGTGAAATAATTTCTTAAACCAGTTTTGCCCTGAAACCCTAAGCCTGCCACCTATGCCTTCTTATTTCCTACCAACAGTAACCAATGTGAGGCAGTGGCCTGGGTATTTAGGTTCATAGGAGGTTACTAAGCCACCGACCTTTGAACCCTTACAAGTCTAACCATATTTATCCTGAGTTACCCCAATTGTCGGTGGTTAGGTGAGTGAAGTTTGCAGACCCAAGGGTCTATGGTAATTAATGCTGACTTCTTCTGTCCAGGAGGGACATAGGCACCACCCCAGGAGTGAATTTGCAGTCACCCATCCATTGAACTAGGTTGCCTTTGAAGAGGGTCAGGGAGGGGGCTCTGTTTCAGAGAAGTGGCAGTCTCTGGGAGATGTATCTATCCCCCCGGCATGACCTGTTCATGTCAGAGGCTAGGTGAAGATCCTTGTAGCAAGTGACCCTCTTGTAGTTTGATTTACAAATATGTAGCAGTTCCATCCGGGCCAGGTCAGAGATTGCTCTCTAAGCTAGGCAGAGGCCACCCCTTAGCAACCTATAGGAGACAGAGTACAGTGACAAGGCTTTCAGTTTTTCCATGTAAGACCTGTTTTGTGTACCCTGTAACTTCTTGGTGAGGAACTTCTGTGGTGTCTCCAATTGTTGCAGGTGTCTGGTGAGGTACATACAAAAGGGAGCATTGTACTCAATTATTGGTCTGATGATGGCCAAGTATAATGGAATTATAACAACCTTAGATCTAGATATTTCCTTACTACTGTGGATATGTGGTAGCTAACGTTCAGATTGCTATCAACCTGAGTACCCAGACCATGTACCACTGGGTCTACACTGGGGGGGGGGGGTTCTGCCTATAATGTAATTAGCAGGGCAGTCAAGTTTCCCAAAGGGAATAATAATGCATTTTTTTATTTTTGCATTTAGCTTTAATCCATGGCTTTGGCACCAATCATTTGTCTGCATTAACCCTGTCTGCAGTATATTAATATCATTGGGGGAACTCAATGACTGCTCCCAATTTGCAATCATCAGCAAATGACAGGCCATCCAAGTTTGCCTGGACTTCTGAGAAATAAATTCCGAACAGTAAGGAGCCCAGCATAGAACCCTGAGGTACGCCACTAGTGTCTGGTCTTTTGCTAGAGGTGATGTCACCCACTTTGACAGCATGCATCCTGTCAGTCTGCCAGTTGGCTATCCATCTGGTTATGTAGTGGTTAATTCCCAATTGGGAGAGTTTCTCTATAATACCTGAATGGGGGATTTGCCAAATGCATTGGCTAGGTTAAGGTAGGTGGTATGCACCGTCTTTCCCTCATCCAGGGTCTTGGTGACTTCCTCAAAGAAGTTAACCATGTTTAACAGCATAATCTACCTTTAATGAATCTGAACTGGGATGGGTCCAGAGTTTGGAGATTACCTGTGCCCTTGTTAATAATGTCCCTGACTTTTCTAATTTCTCCAAACCTTTTGGGTTTCTAAAACCATGACGGGAATGGACCCCTTTTCTAAGTCAAAGTACAATTAAAGTTCATGAAATTAGTATTGCTTCAGTCTTTGATGTCAGCCAGTAGTGCTCTTCGCAGCACCTGCAATGTGCCCAGTATTGACTCCTTCTGCAGTTCGTATGGAGTTACATGTATTGGTAACATATCTAAATCCAATTGTAAATTCTTTTTTTTAAGACCCGTTGCTCCTACTACTATTGTGTCTGGGTATCTTTCTTCCACATGGCTCTTGTTTCTGCCTGCAGATCCTGGTATTTTATGACTTTGTGTCTCTCTGTACACAAGACACTATAGTCACTGGGTGTGGCAATTTCAATGATCAATGCTACTTTTGTCTTCTTTTCTTGGACCACTATATCCAGTTTTCTAGCATCTGTATTTTGAACTGTTGATAATGGGCGATCCCATGTGATACAAACTTCATCATTTTCTATGATGCTTTGTGGCTCATGTTTCCAGTGTTTTCAGCCACTTTGATACCATAATGTTTGCACAATCCCCAATAGTCTCACCACATTATTATGCCTTTCAGTATACAGTCCTTCTGCCATTAGTGTGTTTCAACCAAAACCTACACTTGTCTGTTACTCCCACATATTCAATGGACTTTGTAAACCAGCGTGTACCTAGCCCACTATCTTGGGCTGCCAATATTAACCTTTCATTTCTTGGTTTGAATTTGCCTCTCCTTAACCATTCCTGCATTTGTTTTTGATCAACATGATGCTCTTCCAGAAGCTTTCTATACTTGCAATTATATTTATGTTTTTTCCACATTTCTTGCCTTCTCATCTGGTCTTTCGCCTTATATTCTTTCTTTTGTTTTTGGCACATTCAGTTGCTGCCTGATTTTTATCTACTTCTGGTTTGATATCCATTTCTGCTTGATGTCGATATGCTTCTGCTAAATTAAGCAGAGATGCCATCTTAGATTTATTCTCCTCATGTTTCAAAACTTTCACTACATTTGGATCTTGTGAGGTCAGTAGTTTAGGGTGTGGAGTCCCACAATTGCAGATCTATACATGTAATCAATTTCAAGGAGGCCCATCTCTCCTTCAGAACGGGGAATATATAATCTTGGTATACATTGATTTTTATAAATCATTGGGTGAGGATGAAGCATCCTTCTTGTTTTAATATCTAATCTATCCAACACGTTTGGGGCCAGTCAATCACTCCAAAACTATATGTTAGGACAGGAAGAGCAAATTGATTTATAGCTTGGATCTTGTTCCTAGATGTCAATGCTGTTCTCAGGATTAATTTAAGACTTCTAAAAGTATTCCTTGCTAAGATTTATTTGCATTTGTTCATGTTTTATTGCTGATCCTTCATCAATTCCCAAGTATTTATACACTCCCTCTTGCTCAAGTTCTTTTATATCACATTCTTGTCCCAAACTGATGTTTTCCTGGTGCTGCAGTTTTCCTACTTTAAAGGTTGCTTTTGCACATTTATCAAGACCAAATGACATTCTAATATCATCTGAAAAAGTTTTGACAACCTGCAGCTGTGCTTTCAGTTCCTCATCTGATAAGCTATACAGTTTTAAATCATCGACAAAGAGAAGATGAGAAGTCATTAGACTTTGTTGTTTTCTAGGAGCCAAATTGTAGCCATGGCCTAAGCTGTTAAGTAAACAGCTTAATGCAAGGCAGAATAGCAACGGTGACAGAGAGTCACCCTGGAATATCCCTCTCTGAATTTTTATCCCTGGGATAATAATCTGGCCTTTATCATGGCTTAATTGCAAAGTAGTCTGCCATTGTTACATGGTTACAGTAATGTAGTCGATCAGTGTAGGGTATATCTTATACTTTATTAAATACTCTTTTATCCATGAATGTGGGATACTATCAAATGATTTTTTTGTAGTCAATCCATGCCATATTTAGATTCTTCCCCCTTTTCCAGTTCTCCATTATAACTTTATTTAACAACAAATGATCCTTTGTTCCATATGACTTTATTTTATTGCCCTTTTGTTCTACTGCCATAATTGAGTTTTCTTCTAAATGACTATAAACTCTGTTAGCATAAATTCCAGTGTATAGTTTATATGTCGTCAGAAGGCAAGTTATTGGTCTATAATTTTTAGGGTAGCTTGCAGGTTCACTCTTAAGTAAGAGGAATGTTTTTCCTGTTGTTAACCAGTGTGGTGCCTGTTCAGGGTGTGCATATAAATAGTTCTTACTCAAGGTTAATCCTTGTGCCATGATGTTAATACTGTTAACCAAAGTTAGGTACTGCATCTGGGCTTGGGGTTTTCCATTTAGATGCTTTTCTCAACTTTGTTTCAATCTCATTGGCTGTTACTTCATCCCATTTCATATCCTGCACCTTTAACCTTCTTATTCTTTCTTTTACTTCTTCTATCCATTTAGCATCTTTGTTATGTTCCACAGGATCTTCATAGATAATTCTCCAAAATGTATCTACTTCCTCTTTTTTTGGCAGTCTTTCAATTCCTTTAACCTTATTTCCCAATTCTCTATAAATCTTTTTTGGGGTCATCAATAAATTGTTTATTTTATACTTTTCCCTTATATTTATCTGTGTATCTTCTAAGTTTTTCCACCTGTGCTGAAATTTTTAGTTTGTTATTTGCAATAGTCCATAATAGATCCTGGTCTGTTCTAATACTGTGCATTGCTTTAATCACATCTGTCTTTCTTAGTATTTTTGTTAATAAATTCACTCTTCTATAATCTTCTAACAGTGACACTTCTTGTCTTAATTGCTTTATAGTTTTCTCTGTTCGATACTTCCACAATGGCATTCGATTTCTCCCCTTCCTTTCCCTCACTACCCTGTGATCTTGTGGTAGAACTTTATCAGTTATTAATTTAGCAGCACAGTAGTGTATCCTGCTTACTTCTGTTATATCATGAATCTCTATAGACAGTCCTAATTACTGCATTCATTTGTTTTATCAGACTTCTTACTTTTTGGGTTTTATTGACCTTCTGCAGTCTATTTCTCTCATTGATCTTAATATATCTATCCATGTCCATTAAATCAACTCTTCTCTTAGCTCATTTTCTTCCAAACTGAGGGCACATCCCTTGTTTTCCGTTTCCTGTGGGCATTCTATAGAAAGTTCTATAGCATCTTCCTGTGGCACTTTCTTTTCATTTTCATCCTGTGTCATCTGTTGCTCTGTCATATGGGAACTCACTGGCCTCTCACTCCTCAACATTGACTGCATCAGAGTTTCCACAGTTTCCTGTTCCTTTCCTTGCTGCCTAGCTTCAAGTGAACGTTTATACTGGTTTCCTGTGGAAGGCTCCAAAATATCTTGATATGGCACCTGACCTGTTGCTTCCTGTTCCACTGGTTTCCCCTTAATTTGGATATCCATTGCTTTATCCTTTGTGGTGCTTTCTGCATTTGATTTTCTACACTGAATCCTTCTCTTTGCAGCTGCTCCATAACCTCAGTTTCTATTTCTTTGACTTCTCCATTACTAATCTCTTTTTCTACTTTTCCTCTTAGTCTTCTTATTTTTTGTATTGTAAAGTTTTCCCTACCCAGATTCCTTTGCCTGTATTTCTGTTCACATATCTTTGGTGCTGCTCTTTTTGGGTTGGTTAGTTTTGCTTTCTCCTTTGCATAAATATTACACCATATTAAATCTCTTTTCCTTTCACCTGTCCATATTTCTTCTTCACATGTCTCCTGATCTTCTTGTTTTCCTTATTCTGGGGACTCACTCCATCATGCTGTTATGCAGTCTGTGTTAGACCTTCTACATTAAATCCTTCACTTTGCAGGCACTCCATAACTTCAACTTCTATTTCTTTAACTTCTGCTTTACTAATCTTCTTTTCCACATTACATCTTTGTGATATTAATTTCTTTATTGTAAAATTTTCCATATCTAGATGCCTTTGCCTGTATTTCTCTTTGAATATCTTTGAGGCTCCCTTCTCTATATTAGTTAACTTGGCTTTCTCCTTTGCATAAATATTGCACCATATCAAATCGCTCTTAATTTCCCATGTCCATATTTCTCTTTTACATTTTTCAAATATCTCTAGGTTTTGTTGTTTATATTTTCGCACTTCCTCAGATGTTTCTTTTCCCAAACAGATCAAAGTTTCTTAATCTATATACTGTCTTTCAAAAATCTGTTGTATTAATGAACGCAAATTTTTCTATGAAGCTTCTGACAGTTTTTCCTGCGGAAGTATTTTTCTTTCCTCTAATTTCTCTCTTAATCATTTTGTATATCTTATGTCTGAAAATTCTGGGCTTTTTACATAATACTAACAATACATAATTTCTTTCTTATCCTCAGTAGTCCACTCTATTGTCTTTATGGCTCTTCTTTGGCCAATCAGTTTTTGTGATTTTTGTGGATTGCTACTTCCTTCTACAACGGGGAGGGGCATCCTCCCTTGGGTCTGACTTGGCCCCATTGTAGGAATGTTTCCATATTTTGAGGATACTACACTGTCATCTTTTCCAGTCCTGGCACCAGTGCGCCTACCAGGATTGGGCACTTTTTTATACTGGGTCTTATGCACCCAGCTATCTCTTTTAGTTTTTGACTTACTTCTGTCCATGATATATGCTACATAAATACAGTCTATATATCAGTGTCGTCTTGCTGAGATTTTTTGAAAATAGAGTCCACCTCGTGAAGGTACCCACCAAGACTTGAGGATGAATTCAGTTTCAGCACTACTACTCTCCTTTACTTGCTGGCTTTTCATCTCTCCATAATGATTCTTTCCATGGCCTTGCAGATGAGGTTAGTCATGCTTATGGGCCAAAATTCTCATGGTCGGTTGATGGTCCCCCTTTTTGCAGAGGGATTACTGTTGCTGTCCTCCATTCTGCCTAAACATAACCAGTTCACAGGCTGTGGTTAAACAGTGTTCCAAGTTGGTCTGCTAGGTCTTCTTTTAAGTTGTTTAAAAGGCAATCTGGGATGTTGTCTGGTCCCATTGATGCCTTGTTGTTTGGTCCTGGAGAGCACCAAGATGACCTGCTCTCTTGACATAATAGGTTGAGGAATGGTGGCAGGTATACTTTGGGGATGATTGGAGGGGATGGGGGGGGTGAAGTTTGCTCTACATCTTTCAGCTAGTAGGTTGGCTATTTTTTTCTGACTGAGTATGGGTGGTCCATAACCAATTCAGCACATAGCTGGGTATTCCCTTTTAGATTTCTAATGTAGTTAGAGAATGCCTTGTGATTATCCTTAGTTAAGGAGGCTATTTTTGCTTCGTAATTAGCTTTGGAGGACTTGACAAGATCTCTAATTTGTTTTTTTTAAGCTAGAGAGGGATTTCTTCCTCTGCTGAGCCAGTTCCCTCTTGTTCTTTGACATTAGTTTTATTTCTTTTGTTGTATAACATGTTTATACTAGGGGTATACCAGGGTGGCTTATTTTTTTGGCAAGACCTGATTTTAATCCAGTCAGGTACAATCAATTCTACAGCTGCTTAAGTGGTTATACAGGGCATTGGTGCAAACATCTGCATAGGAGTCCATGTTAGCTGTGTTTGAGGGGGCTTTGAAACTTCTTATACCATCACTTAGCAGGATGTAATCTGTCTTTAAAAAATTCTTAAATGTTTTTTGGCTTGATGGGGTATCTGGTCTTATAATTACATCAAATGAGACTGATTTATGGTCTGATCTTACCAGGGAGAATATCACATGGGGGAGGGGTGAAATGCTCTCTTATGTTAGTGAGTACTATGTCCAGGACATTTGAGCCTCTTGTGGGTATGCTGACTAGCTGTTGTAGAGCATTTGCATTGACAAAGTGCAAGGATCTCTGAGCCACATGTTTATGGTCATGTATGTTACCCAGTCAATGGTGGGAGAATTAAAGTCCCCCATAAGTAAGGTGTTGGGCTGTATGGCAAGTGACTCCAGTAAGTCCAGGTATGCGGTATGCTTTTCCTGTTCCATGGTAAGGGGACCTATAGCTAGCTATGATGTGGTAGGGGCTTTGCCTGTAGTTAATTGGACATGGAGTAGCCCAAGAGAGTCATACTGTTTGACCAGTCTCGAGGTGTATTTATCCTTAAGGAAGATGGTTACACTTCCTCCTTTGGTTATTTCATGCTCAGTTTGTAGTCCGAACATATGGAAGGCATTGTAGCCCTGCATGCTTTCCATGCCTTTGAACCATGTCTCTGTAACTGCACAGACATAAACAACTTCCAAAGTGAGGAGTGCTTCCAGGTAGTGCATTTTCTTGTTTAGACTCCTAGCATTAAGCAGCAGTACCTTGAGTTTATCTAGACAGGATTTTGTTATGTTCAGAAGTTGTTTAAAAACAAAAAAGCGAGAGAAAGAGACGGAGCAGTAAGATACGAACTAACCATTTAATAAGCGCTTTCGGAGTGGACAATACCTCTCCTTCTTCAGACAAAGTACACACCAATTAAGCTTCATTTTATATAAAAAGTATATAAACAACCTAATTATTCAATTAAAACCATTCCGGAATGAATATATTTAAAGAACTATTACACAAAAATATTACACAAAAATAAAATCAAAAATATCAAATATTCAAAAAAGTTCAAATAGAAATACAAACAAATAACTTTTTTGAAGAAATTCCAAATAGAAATACAAGCGAACGACTTTTTTTAAAAAAACTTTAAATCTTTAAACCCAGAGTGTAAAAATCTTATCTAGTATTTATGCAATCGAGCCCAATATATAAAACCCTTCATTTAATTTTGTATTAAAGCGATAGTTGTATTCATAAAGTTCCAAAAAAGGGGAGGGCAAATTTAAAATCAGTAGGGGAATAAACAACAAGAGTGTTAATATTGTGTAACCTAAGGTAATGTTACAAACCTTTTTTTTTTTTGGAAGGTTTTATTGACATCGATTTACATAACTACCTTACTATGATAGCCCCTAGAACACCAGCTTTATTTGGCACACCCAAAATCCATAAGAAAACCATAGACCCCCCGTTTAGACCGATTGTTGACAGGTGGGGTTCTATTACTTATGGGTGTGCAAAATATGTAGATAGTATTTTAAGACCTTTAGTAGAACAAGAGCCCCAAATTTGCAAGGACTCTTGGAGCTTTCTAACTGATTTAAGCAAAATTTCCTTCCATCAAGAATATTGGTTTCTCACAATAGATGTTAGGGATTTAAATATTTAAAGTTTTTTTTAAAAAAAAGCCATTCGCTTGTATTTTTATTTGGAATTTCTTCAAAAAAGTTATTTGGTTGTATTTCTATTTGAACTTTTTTGAATATTTGATATTTTTGATTTTTGGTTTTATTTTTGTGTAATATTTTTGTGTAATAGTTCTTTAAATACATTCATTCCAGAATGGTTTTAATTGAATAACTAGGTTGTTTATATACTTATTATATAAAATGAAGCTTAATTGGTGTTGTCCACTCTGAAAGCGCTTATTAAACGGTTAGTTCGTATCTTACTGCTCCGTCTCTTTCTCTCGCTTTTTTGTTTTTAAACAGTTCGTGTGTTTTTGGTTTTAGTATGTTCAGAAGTTGGTTATTTTGACACTGCCTGAAAAAGGCACAATAGGAGTGGCTAATGCCTTTGCCAGTATCCAAAAGCCTAGAGAAGACAGGTGCAGACCATCTCTGGCAAAGCAGCATGGCCTGTTGACCATGACTTCCCAGGCTGGCAGATATTGGATCCCCTTAGACTGACACCAGAAGCTAAGCCAATTGTTAAAGTCAATAATTTTTTTTGTTTGTATTGTGGCATCATCCTTGGAGAAGGCAGAATGCTGCTTAAGGCTAGGCTTGTACCTGTCTGTGACACATAATCTGAGAGCTCAGTTGTGTCTCTCTTCATATAGTCTAGTAAGGTACATCTCAAGTCATTCACGCCCACACGGACTATGATGGAGTCATACTGGTACTTGTGGCTGAGTGACTCAAGTGCTTCAGTGACAACTTACTGCAACCCGCTCCTTATCCAGCCTCATGAGGGGAACATGCATGTGTTCCACAATGGAGTCACCTATGACCAGTACATTAGGTTTTGTGGTGTTATGCCATATGGGCTTATTTGTTGAGACACTGGTGTGTGTGTTATTATGTGTTGTGGTTGTTTTTTGCGGGTCTATATTAGAATGACGAAACCTCACTTACACAAATCCCAAAAGGCTGACACATAAACAGCGAACCGCATGAACACCGAACGCCCTTAAGCATGAAATTCAAAATATCGAATTGCCATAGTTGGTCATCTCCACCGTCCGCTATGTACTGCCTACCCAAACAAAATAAATATGAATGTATTACTATATATGCACTTACCTTAACCTGCACCCTAACCCTAAGGTCAGTAACTACTGCACATTTATGTTAGGGAGCTATACCGGATAAGGGAATCTCCTACTGATGTTTTACCTCACTAAACATGGTGTGGACAACTATGGCGATTCAGTATTTTGAATTTCATGCTTAAGGACATTCGATGTTCATGCATTTTGCTGCTTATGTGTCGGCCTTTCGGGATTCGCATAAGTGAGGTTTCGTCATTCTAATATAGACCCGTTTTTTGCATTGTTATGTGTGTAAGTGGTTTCTGTTTTGGAGGCCTCTGATCTTTTGGTAAGTTACTAGTGAGTACCTCCATATATGTGGGTTTATGTGTTGTGTCCTTATTTAGTGTGGAAAGTGTGTGTGTGTGTGCTGTCAACCTGTTTTGCCATTCGATTTGTCCTTATGTGACAGTCTTGCCTCCAGTTTCATAGTGTAATTACATCTCTCACATAAAGTATTTTTTTCAGGAGTAAGTGGTTGTCAGTGCACATGAGACAATTGCTACATTGCCTCATAATGCCCATGTCTATCAGTCTGGCCAGAGAGATGATAGGAAACTGCCTGTCAATGATAGCAGACTCTTACTGTATGTTTTAGTAGGAAAGGGAATGAGTTAATTTGACAGGACTGTGCTGGTAGCACCGAGACTACAAGTGGAACCTATACTTTGTGTAGGCTAAAGTTGATTAATAAGGCAACACTGCTCAGTGCACAACTGAGTTTCTCCTAGAGCAGCATAAAAGCTTGGAAGAGTTTCACTGAGAGCCGTTTAGGGAATAACTGAGCTTGTAGGCTTTTGCATCTATACACAGCACTGCTAACTGCTGCTGCATGAACAGCAGCACTGTGCAAATGCAAGGCTTAAATATGAGCAAAAAGAAACAAGTTTTAAGCTAACCACCAATCAGAAGAGTACACAATAAGTCTTATACCAGCAATTACCAACTCAGACAAGTTAGATCAGCACATTTCTGCCACAGGGGTGCAGAAAATCATTGTCTTAAGGTAGAATAGCTGGTTTGAATCCCATGTGTAACAAGACCACACAGACTACCTGCACCAGCCCTACAACTAACAGATACAATTTAATACAGTACAATTAACTATTTACAGCAGCAGCAGACAATACAGTTTTTTTGAAAATGCTAAAGTACAGTCACAGTATAATAGAGAAGTGCAAAAAAAATAGATCCATTTTGTGCACTTCCCAACTCGGATAGATCAGGTAAACACCTACTGCCACTAGATGAATAATCCCAGTCTTCCTGATGTAAAAGCACAGCAAAGGAGTGTCTGGAGTGAAATGCTACCACAAACAAACTTAAAAGATATAAAAGCTACCACAAACAAACTTAAAGCTAGGGATACAGCAGTATACTTTGAACAGCTTATAAAAGTGTGATTATTCAATAAAAGTACTTTGTTTTGTATAAATGAGTCAAGAGACACTCAACTGTACAGAATTTATTAAGGCACTAAAACCAAGATAAGCTGATTAATAAGCCCTCCAGCCAATAAAACAACATGCAGAAATCTCAAGTGTTTCCCCAGCCTAAATAGACCAGGTTACCTCCCAGTGCACTAGATGGAAAATCCACTGACCTCGAGATGTAAAAACAAGTATTTTCTATAGTGTAAAAACACACTACTTTATCCAACAGCTAGTTAGATAATGAATTCAGAACAAGTAAATCAGTAGAACAGACAATGAGAGGCAAAATGCACTTTTTCAATATCAGCACAAGGAAAGGCAAATAAATAATTCAAGATATCAACAGCAGTGTAGAAAGGGGGAACTTATTAAGATCAATGCACAGAAGGGGTGGGCATCTTAAAATCACCAGGTTTAAAAAGCAGATCAATGAAGGAGAAGGCTGGTTTGAAAAACTAGCAGGGAATCACCAGCAGTGCTTTTAGTTTATGCAGGCTTGAGATCTTTTCAGAAAAAGACAAAGACTCTATCTGTAGGTCAAATGTCTCAAGACAGAATCTAGGCACATCTTTTTAGTGTACCTAAGGTCAGAACAGTAGAATGTATAATCACTGTATAGTGTCATTCAACAAAAACATAATGTAATTGCTATAAAATGCAATTGGTATTTAATAGCATTTTCTGAAATGTAGTGAAGACCAGACAATAATGTCCAGTGGAAGGATTCCAGTACCTATGACATCATCATTACTACCACTATCACCATCAGCCATCTATGATGCTGGACAGTACAAACAAGGGCCTCGTTAGTAAAGATTTTAAAGATCAGTGGAGCCAACGCCATATAATAACAGTCATTAATAAATGCCAGGGGAATAAACTGTATAAATAAGTGGGACTGAAGTTGATGACTGATTGATGGAAGAGATGTTTACATTTTTGGGCTGTATATGTTCTACATAAAATAACCCACAGAATGCATCCTGACATTCCTTATCCCATTTACTTTGTTAGATGCAAGACCAGCATCAGCCAAAAACTACACTAAAAGCCTCCAAGTGGGAAGGTCATGCTCTTCCCAGCCTAAATGCATGGGTCTGCACCTATGTACCGCTGCCTCCACTAGTCTGCAAGGAAGATTTGGCTGATTATTCCAAATGTACCCATTCTTGCAGAAGCATGGTTGGACCCAAATCTAGACTGGAATGGTATAAGGAAACCAGCTGTGCATTGTGTTAGATAATCATTTACTGGATTTGGAATGGCAGATGCAGTGCATTGTAATTTGCCCCAAAGAAGTAAGTTTCTTCTAACCCCTACTTGCATCATTGCTTGCTTTTTCTGTACTAAACTTAAAAGGCAGCACAGCCTGGGTAATTGTGCTTAATTTCTGTGTGGTAAAGGGTTACATTTACACTGTGAAAGTTACTTTTAATGAGTGATAATCTTTAACATGAAACTCGCGCTTAACTTTTCTCTCAATGAGTGAACTATATTGAAGTGTTCACAAATCAAAGAAGTGTACCAAATGCTAAAAAGAGTAAGTGAAAACTCCACAAGACCTAAATCATGATTTTGTTAGCCTGAACAACATTATTTAAAGAACTTTGCTCATTCTTTTTGAGAGTGTGTAAGAGTGATTGGGTGAAAATTATATAACAATGAAATGTTAATCATTCTGATGTGAGCCAAGTCAAGAAATTAACAAGTATTGTTTTAATAAATAATGAAGTCATTATAACTCAAATTTTAGGTTGCTGTTATTGTAAGGTAAATATGTCTGAGGACCACTGTGTGAATTCTGCTGTGATGTCAGACACTGAGGGAGAGGGGCATAAAGTTTGCAGCATGTTCTTGCACTGAAAAGCAACATTTGGTAGCAATATATATATATATATATATATATATATATATATATATATATATATATATATATATATAATGTGCCGTGTCTTTATATCTTGCTCTATGAGCTCAGGGAATTACAGAAAATGGTCAGCTGACCAGCTCACCTATCTGGTCAATAAACAGAACTAAATAAATAAACAAGTGCATAAATACTGTATGTACATAACTAAATAAATATGCAGCCAGCCAGTTATTCACAGAACCATGTAACACTATGGAGAAATGGCCTAAAAGGTAAAGAAAAAGGGGTATGCAAATGGCCCTATAATGACTTCAAAGGAAGAAGCATCAGCTAATGATTACATAATGACATGCAAATGAGGATAGAAAAAACAGGTTGTTATAGTCATCAAGTCTTCATCTTTATAATGTACAAACAATGTACTGTGACACATAACTATTGGACTTAAAAGTCTTATGTAAATACTTTAGATAACATCATCTCTATAGTAACTATTCTATCACTAAATCACTTTTTAATAGTCATAATAATTAAACTATAGTACATAATAGTTTCTATTTTACTCAAAAGAAATGTTATTATGCCATATATTTCAGTTCTTTGCTATGCTCTTTTGTGGTGCCTTTATCATGCTATTTTCTCTGCAGCTGCTCGTATTCATTGATCAATGTACGGTTGTAACTACTTTTCGAACACTCTTTTGAATTCTCCCGGGCTGAGCATTAAATTGGTCTGCATGCATCAGTCTACCCTGGAAAACAAATTAAATAAATAAACAAATATGATTGCAGAAATGAATAAGCTTCTGGCTAAAGACTGATAGCAAAGAATAATTGTAAAGACTGATGTGTTGGCATGAAGATCCAATCTCATGAACTGGAAACGTTAGCACAGGGTAAGACGAGGGAACAGAATATCTGTTGACCCTGGTCTACTTAACAGCCTGAGTGCTGGAGGGGGCAGTAAGGAAGAAGAATCTGGTTGACAGATGGCTCACTGGTTTGGAGGAAAGACTGTACATTGCCACAGCATCCCTTGGAAATGCCTATAGATGTTTAAGTGGGAGATTGGCATAAAGAGTGTTCTTACTATGCTTACCACGCCAAGGGATGTGTACACTTAGCAGCTGTGAGATACATGACTATACTTAATGGCGTGATGGCTAGCACCAAGTAGAACATAATTTGAAAAGTCATTCCCGCAGTGGTGGTGCTGCGGTAGCGTTGTCACCTCACAGTAAGACGCTGTCCAGTTCTATTCTCAGCTAGAGCGTCTTCTGCATGGAGACATGCGTGAATGAGCATACCTTCTTGAAGGTTGTGCATCAGGGCTGGTAACTCGGCATGTAAAAATCAACTACCAATCATTAGTGGACCGGAGTTCCGCTGTGGCGACCCCTAACCGGGAAAAGCTGCAAGACACAACAACATTCCCTACAGTACGATAGTCCTGCATGGGATGGTGGTTCAAAACTCAGCTTCCCCACCCCAGTGGGGAAAAATAAGCAGAACTGCTAATGAGTGACTCCCATGTACTTAGGGTCAATGAGGAATAAATAAAAAAACTTTAAAAATGTGAGGGTAAGGCCTGAAAGGACCATGACATTGATACCTTCCTAATGCATTGACAATGACGTACTAAAGAGCTGTCATCACTCTTTGCAATGAGGTATGTTTTGTATTGCAGAAGCAGATTGCTATTAGGTTATAATTGCTTGCTTTGTTTAAGTTAAACAACTCTAAGGGCTCACTGGTATTTATTGATTGATTCATTGATTGACTGATTTGCATTTTTTTACTGGGAAAGTCCACTGAGCCAAAATAACCCATTTTCAGTGGAGGCCCAGGGACAAAAGCTCCACAGTATAAAGCACATAAAATATAAAACAGTACATAAAATAAAAAAAACAATTAGAACATACAAGCAGTATTCACAAAACAGATAGTAATATACAACAGTTGCAAAAGTGTACAAACACGTTATGTACAGATTTATATAGGTAAAGGTTACACACTAGTCAAGTGATTGTAATACTAAACACTAGAGGTAACATACTGAAGCAAACAATAACTTAGCAATATTCTTAAGGTGTTTTGAGGGTATTGGCAGCAAAGTGGAATGAAGGTGTAGACAGACAGATGGGCAAAGATGGATAGTAGAGAAAAACATAAATTGTTTGTTTTGAGTAGTGATATAAGAAAGTTTAAACAGGTAAAGATGTAAATTAAGGTGTGAACATACTTAGTGTAGGCACTCTAGGCACTGACCATTCAAATTCCCTGCTGCCAGCATCATCTTATTACTTATTGTAGTAAGCCTGGGCTCAGCAGATCCAACCAAAGATGGACGATTATTACACTTCTGGCCTACTGTCCTTCCATGGGGGAGGATAGTTTCCCCCACTTCTTGTTCACCTCTTCTAGAGTCCAAGGAAGCAACCAACATGACTGACATTCATCTTAAGATGCAGTTTATTGAGGCAGTGCATGTGTGAATCCCTGCACTGATGCAATTCACACTGGTGCACAGGACAATAAGTGGTATAAACTAAAACACCCTGCTACACACATTATGATGGTTCTAGTTTCCCATTATTCAGCCCCCCCCCCAAGGGGTTACATAAGGGCAATAAGGAAGGAATAATGGAATAAGATACCTGGGACAAGAGGCCAGTGGTCAGCAGAGCTAGAAAGAATTGGAAAATATCATTAATATTCACCTAATATGGTTGCTCATATTTGTTGTAGGAGGGAGATTTATTTATTTATTTATTGACATTTGTTAACCGGGTTTGTCCAACTGAGCTTGTGGCCCATTTTCAGTGGAGACCCGAGGAGAAAAGCTCCAGTAGTACATTTTAAACAAGTACAATTTTAAACAATATTGATATAATAGCAGTTATAGCAAAAAGATTCACATATGTTGGGTTACATGTATAAAGTTAAAGTTGTATTAACAAGAAGCTAAGTAACAATTTTACATTGATATAGTTCAATAGGTCAACAATAAAAATTTTGTTTGCATAAAATTATGCAAATGCATAGTAGACACATTGGAGAGAGAGGTGTAATGAAGTGCTAAGTATGGTCCTTTTGAGGGTACATAAAGGGAAGGAAAACTAGGTAGGGTCAGGGGTAGGACAGAGAGAGAGAGATAAGCATTATCAATATTTATGCCGTCTCTTTAGTTATGAGTAGGTATGTGGGTACAGTCATTTGGATATGGGATCTGGGTCATATACTACATATGGAATTAGATTCATTAAATTAATGTATATATAGCTTTAAACAATGGTGATACGATGCCAAGAAATGGTGCTCTAATGAATATAATGCAGCTGTCATTATCTTTACCTAATCTATCAGGGAAGGTGGAAGTGGATGGGGAAAGGGGTAAGACGGGCTTGTCAACGCTGCCTTGCCTTAACTTTGGAGAGAAAGTCTGGGTTGTGTCACTGCACTAAAACCTGCTCATCAGAAGTTTTATATAGGATGCTACAAATGTTGATAAATACCTCTTTATATGAAGTATGGCAGGAGAAAATATGATACAAGTTAGAACAGGGTCATGGTGAATGTTACTGGAAATGAAAGAAGTAAAGCAAGATATGTTATATTGATAAATCATGTTAAAGGGACACATTTCTTGTGTGATTTATATATGTTAGTTGTCAGCTACAGTAGAAAGAGACCAGCATAGTGGTAATATTGTCAAGGAAAAATGCATACTGTGAAAAGAGAAGCTAAGGTGAGGGAGTCCATCCATCATAGGCTGTCTTTTGCTGCAGAAGTGATGGATAGGTTCTGATGGGAAATGCTAGGAGGAGTGTTGAAATATGTGTAAAGGATGCCAGAGGCAGATAAAAAGAGATGCAAAAAAAGGGGAGACAGAATCATATGAAGTAAAATTATGCTCAATATAATATGACAGGATACAAAAATAAATATTATTAGTTTCTGCAGACAAAGGATAGACTTTAGAAAGGAAACACGAACACATATGCCCCTATAAATGTCAGTAAATGGATGTCACAAGAGGAAAACATAAGGGCTAGACTGTAAATTTGCTGTGCCTTTATGCTTACTTAGTTGCATAACTTCTTTGTGCTCTGCTAAGATACCTGGAAACAAATTCTTGTATCTTTCTTGTTAAACTATGTTATTTTCATTCTTGTTAGGATATTTTACTTTACTTAACTATACATTATAGCTATTTGCTAAAATGAAAAATAAAGTAATCCAGGATTTTTTTTTACATTTGTTAACCATGCAAGCCCACAGGACATAAGGGACCCTTTGCTAGGGTGACTCAGGACCATTGTCTGGTTTATTTATTTGCTTAATTACTTACTTACCTATGATTTGTTCACTGGGTAAATGGATTGGTCTGCTGGCACTATTCAGCCAAAACCAGAGCTCAGACAGCAGAAAATATAACATGGTCTTTCTAATGAAAAATATATACAGAATATACAGATTGAGTACATAGCAAATTCAGAACATTATGGTAACATGCAATGTAGACTGTGGTAAGATTAAAAGATCAAGTCAGAGTGTGAGAAATATATATATATATATATATATTTATACTATATCATAAATTACAGTGGAATCATACATATAAAGCATAAACACCTATATACGTGTGACATATTTCTGCATAAAATACCTCATTAAGAGTTTGAGACATTTTTTGAATGTATTCTATTATTCATGATAAAGTATGGCACATTATCTAACCATTGTCATGGTAGCAGTTGTAGATAGATTCAGTAAATAGATGCACTTTAAGTACATCTTTGAAGTTTTTAACAGCTTTGAGTTTTTTTTTTCTTCTTTTGTTAGTAGGCAGGTGGTTAAGTCACTTGCTCACACAGGAGGCTAATGGAGACCAGGAGACTCAAACCCTAGACTATAGGAAGCAGTTCATAGCCTTAATCGTCTGTGTTAACTACCAGACTTCTGCATGAAATTACTTCTGCAAGTAATCAACCCAAACTCTACTAATCTTACTGTCTACACATCCTCTAGCATATACATTTCAAGTATTTTGATTTTATAGTAAGAAAATAATATATAGCAAACTTCTGTATTTACTGGATATGGCTGTTCCTTCAGTGTAACAACTGATTTTTAACTTCTAAGCAAACATCATAGTATTGTGTTTAATATCATACTGTTCATTATATAATAATAATACAAATTTTATCAATCATATACTTTAAAATAAAGTGTTCATACTGTGAGAGGATGTATGGTTTTGTAAGCAAATTTCACTGCTGTATAAGCTGTAGTGCATTAAGCAACACAGTACATACCTACCAGAATAATTGTGAAAAAATAAGATAATTACATCAGCTTAGGTTTTTATAGCTGCCTCTACTGGCTGAAGCTTCAATCATTATTTGTTTTCCCCACCAGGTGATGTTCCAGCTACATGACACCTTGGCAGATATAAGAGCCGTGCATTCAACTATACCTATGTCAGTGTATTTGCCTATGTGATAAACAGACCATGAGGTATGGAAGCTCAAAGCACACTTTTGTTGCAAGGGAGTGGAATTTGTATGGTGTTAGGAATGAAAACATTACCAATGAAGGGTGTGCTTTTATAACCTTATCAGTAATTCTAAATGCTACTTAACCTCTATAAAGAGGCACCCTGGTCACAGTTTGTTCACAAACTTAGCAAAAGCAAACAGCTAATGTAATTAATATATTACATACATTAGCATTACCTTTCCACTGAGGTTTTAATTGCTTATTTATGTAAATCATGTTCTTTGCTTGTGGTAGTACAGGTCTTTTCGACTTTTCAAACTCTGGTCTTATCACTGCTGTGCATTTTTTGAATCGTGGTTACTGAAGTGTTGCACATCAATGATAGTTTTTGTATTTTTTTATTATTTTATTTTATTGGAATAAATCAGTTTTTATTCCTGAAATGGTATTTCCAGGATATAGTGTGACTGCATTTTATTTTAGTAAGATGTGTGAGGGTCTGTGTGCTAAGGAGAAGGGAGAACAAAGCCTCCTTGTGGTAGATCCAGAGGGATTTTTTGTTGTTTGAGAAGTCACCTTACAGCACATTTCTTTTAAGTAAATGGCATTGCATGAATTTCTTTTTGACGAGCCAAAATATGAGAAAAAAGTATTGTTTAATGGGTTTTATAGTTTAGAATTTCAGCCTTCATTATACTATTAAATGTGGGCAACTCTACTGTCAGGGAAAACAAATATCTGCATTTCTAAATATTCAAAAGTTATCTGAAGGTATGCAAGATCCTTGTGGTGTTTATGGAGACATTTTCTGCAGTCCCTTTAGCCATCTGCCTTTTTGCTCAACAAAACAGAGGCGCCAGAAGCCTTTTACTGGATCAGTCACCAGTATCTGGGCCAGTCCAGACTTAGAGCCCTCACCTCCAAGGTCTGGTAGGAAACATAAGTGTAAGTAGAAACAGTGCAGCCTTACCTTTGCCTGAATATGTACTTGCTTTAACACCTGTTTAATTAAGTTTTATATCAAGTTACTCCTATGTTTCAGTGTTCATCATTTGTAATTACAAAAAAACGGCCTAATGACAGGCCGAGAAACAAATGCTACATGAAGCAGCTAACAGAGGTTGCACTACTGTAGAGGTGCCTTGTCTTGTTGCAAACTATCCTCATTGTCGGTATCTTCTCTTTTAAGAGGAAAAGTCACCATTTCTAAGAGAGATACAACATCTGAGATAGCTATTTTTTTTAATTTAATTTATTTTATTTTATTTATTTAACATTTATTGACTGGGAAAGTCTGACTAGGGCACAGCCTATTTTCAGTGTAGGCCTGGGAAGAATTGCTCCAGATGCATGACTTTGGAATGTGGGAGGAAACTGAAGTAACCAGAGGAAACTTACATGAATGCAGGGAGGACATGCAGACTCTGCACAGAAGGCATCCCAGCCAAGAATTGAACTGTAGAACCTCTTGCTGTGAGGTGACAATGTTAACTGCTGCTCCACTGCACCACCTAAAAAATAAATAAATAAATAAATAATTCTGTGTATAACTTTCATTAGAAAGACCATGGTATATTTTCTGCTGTCTGAGCTCTGGCTGTGGCTGAATAGTGCC
Organism: Protopterus annectens; assembly: GCF_019279795.1. NCBI lineage: Eukaryota > Metazoa > Chordata > Ceratodontiformes > Protopteridae > Protopterus > Protopterus annectens. The sequence continues at coordinate 610,350,213 of NC_056732.1, read as the reverse complement.
AGCAGACCAATCCATTTACCCAGTGAACAAATCATAAGTAAGTAAGTAATTAAGCAAATAAATAAACCAGACAATGGTCCTGAGTCACCCCAGCAAAGGGTCTGAGATATATTTTATATTTTAATGCCCACTGCTTGCAAGGCATGCCTGTTGGCTTGTCTACTCACACCCAATCAGCCCAGTTGTTCATCTGCTGTGGGAGCCAGGAATCCCCAGATGTGATGAGAACCTTATAGTCCATTCACTCCAGCCTGGGAATCCACAGTCAGCTTATCCTTTCTGTGTCAACAGTCAAATGGTAGGGAAAGGGCCAGCTTGCTGGTCCTGCAGGGTAACCTACCCTCTCCCCTTAACGGGCACCCTGCCCCATGTGGTGTCTCTTCTGAGCTCTGCTACAACTGCCTTCTGAGAGAAAGCATGCCTCCAGATGTTAAATTCCCCTGAACTGACTGTGCGACATGCAGAGAGCAGCATGGACTATCTAGGCTCAAGCTCTATGGAGTAGACACCTAGTGCTCTCACTAGATATCGGGTGAGCCAGAGCTGCTTACTGCCCCACAGGATGCACAAGCTGTTGATGGCTGCTCACTCCCATCTTCCCTTGCCAACTACTAGAGGTGCTGAACTGCTATTCGAACTCAAATCACCTATCAAATAGTAAGGGCTTTATCCCTGTATGCCACCTGATGGAACTGCTATTAAACCTGCAGCTGTTAAATATGAGCAATACTTGCCAGGGTAGTCCACTCCAGTGCAGTGCATGGAAGTGGCACTTTTTCAGATGTCACTGGCTAGAGTTCATCTGGACGAGAAAGGGGGCAGGGAAACAAGCAGGTGTCAGTGTTTAATGATATCATGACATATGTTATCTTATGATTTTGATGATACAGTATCTTGTGTGTTTGTAATTAAATGCAGCTAGGTATGGAGACAGGCACATGTGTGGAGAGAAGACTCAGCCATTGCCCACACTCCAACCAGAGGAAAAGCTAAGTAGTAGCACAAAGCTTAAATCTGAACCACAACTGTCAAAAGGTAATGGACTTTCTTTGGAAGGAGTTCCTTCTGGGTAAAAAGTTGGTAGTTCTACAGCTAACTGGCACAGCTGTAAAAAAATGCTAGGCTTCCTTTGCAAGAGTAAATGGACTGGATCACAAAGAAGTAGTTGAGATGGTTTCAGCTCTCAGACACAGCCTTAAAGAACTTTAGAAAGGAAGCCAAGGGGGGGCCTGATCCTCAAGAATAAGGTGAGTCCTTATACTAGGACAAGATAGTAGGGATGTACACAGACTACATTACTTAAGTGGGGATTAGGCAGAGAAGTGATTCAGCAGCAAATAGTCCCAAGGGCCTAACATCAGGCAGTACTAGCCATAGCCAATAATATTAATTTTTCTAGACATATGGTCATGGTGTACACAAAAAGAAGACATGTTAAATTTCTACAGGCCAGGCATTGCGAAAAATGCAAGAGCTGTTTAAGCTATGCGAGCAGCATCAAAAGGCTGTCGAGCAGGGGATGACAAAGTCAATGAAGCTCTGGTACCTTTGCCTGTTACTGACTAATCATTTCAAAGAGTAGCCATGGAGACTGTGTGGCCTCTTAGTACTCAAAGTGCCTCGTGTAAGATGTATATGTTAAGAGTGATGGGATGTGCCATTAGGGTGTTGTTGTGTACTCTGCTGAGACAAAGAAAGTGGTAAATGCTCTGCTAGAAATGTTCAGCAGATTGGGCTTGAAATACTGATGGACAGAGGTGTTAATGTCATGAAATACTAGCTGACCAGTTTGTGGTAGTGATGTGGGATAAAGCAGCTAAAGACTCCCTCCTACTATCCACTACAAATGATCTGGTGGAAAGGTTTAAATTTAGTCTTAAGACCATGTTGAAAGCATTTGGAGGCAGGTTTAAGAAAAAGTGGTACAAGTACATGCCCTTCTTTTTTTCATACAGACAGGTACCTCAAGAATCCCATTTTTCATTTTTTAACCATTTAAGCTACTTTATGGCCACAGGTTTTGGGCCCCCTGAATTTAATTTCAAGATGACTGTAAGAGTGACTGTGATTCCTACATGGAGTCTTTTGTGGAGTATGTTTAAAATTTCAGGATCTCGTGGGGTTGGCACAGGAGCACCTAGCTCAACCACAACAGCAGCAAAAGGTCTGGCATGACCAGACAGCTAAAGCCCAATAACATGCTGTTGGGCAAAAGGTGATGTTGTTGATTCACCTTCAACTACATAACATGTAGGCAGTATGAAAGGATCTTTTCAATATTGTGAGAAAGGTAAGTGATGTTAAGTAGGCTATGTAGTTACCATACAGGAGGCAGAAACACAAATGCTACTCTGTTAACACGATGAAGCCTTGCCATGACAGAGAACCAGTGGTACATAGTATCTGAGGTGGAATAAAGGAGGAATCAGAGGAATCTTGGGGGTAGATCTTCCCAGTGAGGCTCTCTCCGACAGCTCAGTCAATGACATAATATTTTCACAGCAGCCACCTTCTACTTAGGTACAGAAAATCTGAGTAGTACTACTGAAGTTTATGGATATGTTCATTGCTAAATCAGGATGTACAGAATGAAGCACCATGAGGACAAAGGAACCCAATGGCCAATCAAATGACTCCTTACAGGGTGCCTGATTGTGTCAAGGAAACCATGTGGGAGGAAATATAGGACATGTTTGTTCTGGGGGTAATTCAGGAATCCAACAGACTCTGGATCTCAGTAGTAGTGATAGCATCAAGGAAAGATGGGACCACCAGCTTTTCTACAGACTATATAAAACTGAATTTTCACATAGAGATGAAAGCTTATCCCATGCTTCGGACAGCTTTAGAATATCTGTGTGTGGCTAACAAATTAACAGTTGTTAAGGTACTAAATAATATTCATATGAAGCAGCTCAGCAGAGAGTAACAATCTCCTTTATTGCACAGAAAGACAGTTACATGGGAGACTGAGAAATCAAGATCTTGTCTTCTCGAGTTACAACAATCAACATATTTTATACCTTTTTTCATTAAAAGCAACATTACTGTAACAATCATAAAATTGCCACTGACAAATTAGAAATGAACACTACAGCTTTAATTTTACTACGGTCTCCTCACTGCTTGTTTACAATGTTCCATATTAGGCATGAGTTCTGAATTCCGTGATAGAATGTTCTACTCAGAACAAGTCTTATACTTCCCTAATACTTCTTGTTAGCTCTTGCTAATGTTGTTGCCTTTCGGTTTTTCCCGGTTAGGGGTCGCCACAGTGGAACTCCAGTCTGCTAATGATTGGCAGTAGATTTTCATGGTGCCGAGTTGCCAGCTCGACGCCCAACCTGTTAGCTCTTGCTAATATTGGACAGAAATCAAATCACCAAATACATTCTGAAGGACACTCAGGATTTGCTTCAGCTATGAAAGCATATTAGAAATGAAATGTAAGCAGTAACACTTCACCCTTCTCTGTACTTCTCACCCTTCACACAATTAAAGACCTGACAAAGGTTTATTGGCAAGTAGTCTTGACACCCACAACAGAGGGGTTAGCTGTTGTTACTCTTTTTGGATTGTATAAGTTATCTAAAATGTTTGGGTTTTTTTTGGGGGGGGTGAAAATGCCCTAGTGACTTTCCAGAGGCTGGTGCAAATATTCTGTCAAGAGCTGGAGACTGTTTTTCTTTACATAGACAAAATTGCAATCTATATTTAGTCCTGACATAAGCATGTTGAATATGTTATGTGCTGAGCAGAATAATGGGGACATAATGAACTATTTAGGGAAATAAATATCAGGTGGGTCTGGTAGAATGGTCTTATCTAGATCATCAGGTGGATGGTAACAAGGTCCAGCCAAAGCTGGAGGTTATTCTGGCATGGCCTATTCCTGTTAAAACAATGAGTGAGAAGGTCACTGAAAAACCAATCATTAAAAGCAAAATGAAAACTCCAGCAAAATCATAACATCCATTGAGTGACCTCACAAACTTATTGCAACAGAGACACATGGGATACATAAAACTGCTCCTTATGAACATCAAGTGTTTTAGCTCATTGTTCTAAATGCCAATAACTTGTTTCATCATTTTACTGGATAATTTCAAGCCAAACCCACCAGCCATGAATATACACATTTCAGCCTTCATAGCACAAACAGAGTGTTTGACTAACCATTAGAAACACAGGGCTGTTATACCCAGCTGATGTCCATTATCATTAGGGTCACTGCAAAAAATATCCCAAACAACAAACTAAAACAATGAGTGAGAAGGTCACTGAAAAACCAATCAGAAAAAAACAAAATGAAAACCCCAGTAAAGCTAGAACTTCCACTGAGTGACCTCCCAAATCTCTTGTATCAGAGGCACATGGGATACATGCAAATGATCCTTATGACCATCAGGTGTTTCAGCTCATTGGCGATTCTGAATGTCCATGACTTGTTTCATCATTTTACTGGACAATTTCAGGCCAATAAAGCCAAACCCCACTAGCTGTGGCTATACATATTTCAACAACAAACTATTGTTTAAGTTCACTGCAAAAATATCCCAAACAACAAACTATTCAGAATTACCAATGAGCTGAAACACCTGATGGTCATAAAGGTCATTTGCATATATCCCATGTGCCTCTGATACAAAAGGTTTGGGAGGTCACTCAGTGGAAGTTCTAGCATTGCTGGAGTTTTCATTTTGTTTTTACTGATTGGTTTTTCAGTGACCTTCTCACTCATTGTTTTAGTTTGTTGTTTGGGATATTTTTGCAGTGACCCTAATGATAATGGACATCAGCTGGGTATAACAATCCTGTGTTTCTAATGCTTAGTCAAACATTCTGCTTGTGCTGTGGAGGTTATAACATGGGTGAATTATGCATGTTTATAGCTAGTGGGGTTTGGTTTTATTGGCCTGAAATTGTCTAGTAATATCCTGAAGCAAGTCATAAGCATTCAGAATTACCAATGAATTTAAACGCTTGATGTTAAGAAGGATTATTTGTATATATTTCATGTCTCTGATACAAGAGGTTTGGGAGGTCAATCATTGAAGTTCTAGCTTTGCTTGAGTTTTCATTTTGTTTTTACTATTAATAAAAGGTAGGTAAGGATATTCCTAGGATGAGTAGAGTATTAAAAGAAGGTTGTACCTCACTATAGCCCCATATCCACTCCGTTTACAGCCCTTAGCCTCTTACCCCCCCCCCCAAAAAAAAAACAGACAAGATAAGGTCATTTGGACCCCAACCTGTAAACAGAAATTCCAGAAACTCAGTGAGACCTTGCAAGGCCTGTACTATCCAATCATATTACAATCAAGAATTTGTTGTGTAGGTGCATAATTCCACCCACATTCTGGGAGCTGTATTTAACCAACTATATTCAAAAAGAGAGGAATACCCCATAATCTATCTCGTTTGCATACTTCAGCCATGGAAGGAATCATATGCAACTGTTGAAAAGGAATGCTTGGAGAAATCATTTGAGCTTCTTCAACCTGACCTCAGTGGTCAAAAATCCACAGTATTCATAGCTCACAATCCTTTAAAAGTGATTTATACAGTGGTCAAAACAGTAAGTTAGTTACCAAGAGCTTGAGATTGTAAAATTATAACATAATGATCCACTACAGGAGTAATGCCATTAAATCAAAAGCAGATGTTCTGTCAAGACAGGGAACTGGGTAGTGTAAGTAGAGACTCACATTCCATTTAAGCTTTCTTCTTTGTGGTAACTCAAGAAAGCTTGCTTTGAGATCTAAAAAAAGGGATGAAATGTGAAAAGATGTATAAAAATAGCAACTGTTTTATCAGTGAATATGTACCAACAATGTGAAATGTACGAATGGCAAGAAACAAAACACTTAGTTGTCTTTTTAGTAAAGATACAGCAAATATGTGAAATGTGACAATTTGCGCAAAATAAACAGTAATTGTGTTTTTCTGAGCAAATACAACAAAGCATTTAAAAGTGAAACTGTTTTCTACACACACACACACACACTATATATATATATATATATATATATATATATATATATATATATATATATACACACACACACACACACACACACATATATATATATATATATATATATATATATATATATATATATATATATATACGCATGTATTCTTTCATGTGTGCATGGACATACACACACATGATCAGGATTTAGTACTGCTTTATTCAGCCTGAACTTTCCAGAAAGTTAAATTATGTGTAGTATGATTCCAATTCTTCTCACTAGGGGTAATATATAATTATCAACCATGGGAGTGGTAAGGTCAATTTAACACCAAATGAGATAAGTTAATTTAAGCACCAAAAGGCTTAACATGCCCTGCAATGGCAGCTAGCCTAGTACTTACCTGTGAACTTATAAAGGCTAGCTGTTTGGATTTTAGTTTGGATCAGAAGGAAATAAAGTTAGGAATTCCTTACTTAATAAAAAGGGGAATATGTGTTTTAAAAGACTGTGTTAGTTAAACATGTACCAATGTTCATGCATTCCAAGGCACCCTTGGATTTTCTTCAAGTAAAGTAACTATTTGAAAATCAGTTCAACAGCTCAGATAGTTAGGTGTCTGCCTTCTTCTTGAAGTGTTCTGTGAACTTCATGTATCTTTGCATGGACTGCTGATGAATAGGTCTATGGGCTTTGCCAGTGAGTATTTTTACAACTGATATCTAGTCATAAGTAAGAGATAGATATATTATAGTCTAAAAACAGATAGTAACAGTACTAGCTAGTTCTGCTTTTTCTAATACTGTCTTTTCAATACCTTTTCTTTTATATTTCTGTGCTCAATAACATATTTCTCAGAATATATAACTATCAAACTTGTATTGTCGAATTTCTTTAAGTAAAGAATTGTGTTATTCAGTTTTAGAATCTTCTAGCAGTTGGTTTATTAATGTATAAAAGGGTAATATTATTGGCATTCACATTTTGAAAATAGAAAACTTAATTATCTATAACTACCATAAGATAACAGCACTGTTGGATCATTTTAAGGGTGTGCAGTAACTGTGAACTTGGTGTGGTTGATGGCAGCATTGTACTGCAAAGGTAGGTAGTGGTAGTGACACTGAAAAGGGTACTGTTAACCCCTCCTGGAAATCAGTGTGTGTGTGTGTGTGTGTGTGTGTGTGTGTGTGTGTGTGTGTGTGTGTGTATTTTCAAAGTAGTTTTAGCCAAGATATACTTAATGATGATAAGGCAGAAATGTAAGGCACTAGGCTGATTGTGAAGTAGGTGATTTCCTGGAAATTCAATGGTCATAATTCTGCGCTATAGCTGATCATTGTGAAGCCTATTTGGTTAAGGCTGACATTAAACATAACTTAAGGTAGCAGTATTCATTTGCCATATGATCATGAGGCCATTCACCTCACAAATTATCACTGTATCATTAGCATTTATTATCGTTACATTATTATTTATTCAGGAGAGTAGTAGTCAAAAACTAGTAGCCCATGTCCCTATTATATGCAGTTTTGGCAGTGGAGCAGGTGTAAAGCTCATGCCATTACATGAACACTAGTCATTTCCAGGAGCCAAGATATCCCCTTATGTGGCCATTGACATTGATGTAGAAAATGCCTGTTGACTGAAAATGCCTTGTTGTGTCATATATTTTACCTTACTGAAATGTATTGCTTTCCTTTTTCCTATATCTCAAGTCTGAAAAAGTTCTAGATGAAAACTACATTGTTTCTCAGTTTGTGCTAAATTTGGGGCTGGAAGCTCTGCAAGTGTTCATCTTCAATGTAACATTAGTAAAAGTTGTCTGTGATCCCCAGTTTTGTTTGCATTACTCCTGCATCCTTATCTCATAAATTGTGTTATTTTTTTAATCAGAATGAAGCAACTGGAAACCAGTGTGGGGACCTAACCACTAGTAATTTTGCTTGGCAATGATATTCTTACATCCAGGAGTGGATATACATCCAAATTTAGGTGGTATGTGCCACTGAAGTTGAGACAGGCTGAAGGCCAGTATGCATCAATGATAATAGCACTGGTCAAGTAGAAGAATGCCTGTTAATCAGAAGCTCACACTGCCGAAAGTCTACCTGGTCCCTTATGGCCTGCATCCTCAAATGGATTAAACAACATACATCTGTAGGATATTTTCATTTTGAATGGTATCCCTTCAAACAGGGTGTAGAATATAATTTCCTTTTAAATCACAGACAAATCAAATGTGACAATAAAGACTTCTACTGATACAAAGTTGACACTGGTGTTCAAATTAATTTACCTTAATGTATGGACATAAAATGTAAACGTGATACATATATCACAAAAGGACTATTATTGTAAGACACTGTATAAAATAACTTTATTGTAACTAGGCACTTTTTAAAAATCTACAGAGTGCAGCAAAGAATAGTATCCAGCATGTGACAGAAGAATAATTATCTCTGTTACTGACAAATGCTAAATGTGTTTGCAGTATAACTATGAGGAAACTAAATCAGTTAGTAAGTTTGTGAAACAATCAGCTGTATGGTAAATAAAATCTGGGCAAAAATTCAATTTAGTCAACAGAGGATGTTGTGAAAGAAACTCACCACTTCTCCCAAAATGCAGAAACTTCAAAGATGATTAAGTTAAATTTGGAGGGGAGAAAGAGGCACAACCCCAGCATGGGTGTGGTGGCAGTCTTTGACTCCTTGAAAACAATGGTTTCATTCATTGCTTAAATACCATCTTGAACAACTTAATTCAAAACAGTGTTTAGACAAATCATTTTAACAAGATGTTCCAAAACAAGAAACTAAAAATCATAATTCAAGAAATGAATTACAACCTAACAGAAATCTAAAAGTCTGTGAATCCAGAATAATACCTTCTGCTCTAATACACAAGGAAGAACATGAACTGTAAAGATTACAATGTGCTGTACTGCTGACCAAAGTATAACTCAATAAATGGGCCTCACTTCTAGTACCTAGAATCAGGAAAAGCAATCCAGGTGATGGCCATGTATGTGATGATTTCAAAGTCTCCATGAATCCATAAATCCACTATTAAAGATTAGATAGTGTCCCCTGCCAGGAACTGAAAATATGTTCCTGGATGAAGAAAAAGAGCATTTGTCATAATTCAGTATGAAACACACACACACACACACACACACACACACACACACACACACACACACACACACACACACACACACTATGGGATCAGTACTGATCCCCGAAGGAACTTTTCACCGAAGCACAAACAGCCGGGCGTACTTCCGTGAAAGTGCTTTTTACTGAAAAAGCACTTTCGCAGAAGTATGCCTGCAGCTAGAGGGAGTCGTGGTGGAATGATTGTTGTGGAGATCGTACTACGGTGCGCATAAGGGAATATTCACGATCTTGGAGTGAGAATATTAAAGTAGCGGGTGTGTGAGGGGCAGAGCCCCACACATGGGGAGTGCAGGGGGGCTTGCCCCCCTGCATAAAAGTAGATTTATTGGGGGGGTTTTTTGTTTTTTTTTTATGCACTTTAAGAAAGTGCTTTTTTGGTGAAAGTGCTTTCATTAAAGTGTGTTCGGTGATTGTGGATTCGGACTATTGAACTTTTGTTAAATAGTCCTAGATCCATATATATATATATATATATATATATATATATATATATATATATATATATATATACATACATACATACATACATACATACACAGATGGAAAATTGGTCTAAGGAGCTCCTGACAACATGCAGAAGGGACTAACATAATGATGTTACAGAATGGCATCTACACCTGCTATTTGACAGTAGGAAGTGGTTCAAGAGCCCCAAGAAATTTTTAATGTACAGTGTTATTATGATGTTATCATGTGACAGCGAAGAATGAAAAACAGCACCTGGATAATTCATGAATAGATCTAGACAGTCTATGGGCTTAATGTGGATAAATATAATAATGATTTCATTAAGGTGTAAAGGGCATGACACACAGATTACAGGAGACTGTAGAGTATTTGCTGCCGGCCATTAGGTCTTTGAACATGAAACACCCTGAATCATCTTTGGGACTGGTGCATGCCACAGCCTTGGTCATACATGGTAATGGTACATGTCACAACCTGGGGTCATGTTTGGGAATGGTGCAAATCACAGTCTGGGTTACATTTGTGACTGGCACATGTCATAGTCTGGGTCATGTATAAGACTGGTACATGTCACAACCTGGTTCATGTTTGGGATAGGTACATGTCACAACCTGGGTCATGTCAGGGACTGTTATATGTCGCAATCTGGCTCATACTTGGGAATAATGCATATCACAACCTGGGTTATATTTCGGGCAGGTACATCTCACAACCTGGGTCATACTTGGAAATGATGCATATCACAACCTGGGTTGTACTTGGGACTGGTATATGTCATGACATGGGTCATATCTGGGACTGCTATATGTCTCAGTCTGGGTCATGCTTGGTGCTATACATTCTAACAGAATCTTCTGGCAACATTAGAGCCATTAAGTACCTAACTATCCAAAACTTTTGAAAATGAGATGGTTATATCAGATGAAAAGGCTGGTCTGTGATGCCTCCTTGTAAGAAAACAGCACTATCCTAACAGATGAGCTCCTGCTTAGTACAGAAAAATATAGAGACCCAGAATATTTGCTTCAAACTTATTTAGCAAAGTTGAATATAACTATACATAGACAGACAGACAAATAAGCCCTTTATGTGGTCTGAGGGAATAATTTAAACTGATGCTAAATACCTGACATCACTGAAGGAAGTTTACAGTGATACAGATTACCAGCACTGCTACATGTTTTAATCCACAAATAGATATCTCTATGGTAACCAGAGATAGGTTACAATGATGGTTTCTACTACTATGAGTGGACACTTCTGAGACACTGAGATTAAAGAAACAAGGCAGCATGGTAATTCAGAAGGATTGTCACATTTACAGTACAAAAATTAAAAACTGTTGTGTGTGTGTGTGTGTGTGTGTGTGTGTGTGTGTGTGTGTGTGTGTGTGTGTGTGTGTGTGTGTGTGTGTGTGTGTGTGTGTGAATTCAGTAAATGTGTGCTGTCAGCCATCCTACAGCTGCACGAGAAGATGGTGATTTGCGAATGGAATTATGGTTGTTTACTGAATCTTACTTTATGATAATCAGAAATCACTGAAACAAACTTACTGAAAATGCATTTAATTGAAAACTCATTTTGTAGAATCCCATTTTACAGAAAACTTCATTAGATCAAATCTACCTTAAAGTTATTATTCCTATTAGTATTAATTTATTATTTTTTTTTTCTTGCAGCGAGGCAACCCCACCTCTTACTTAAATATAGTAACTCCATAGTCCCATAATCACTGAAAGAAAAAAAAAAACAGACACAGTGAATGTGTGCAACAGAAGAAGCATTGTGAACATGTTCCCCAGGTTTTATGTCATTCTGAATCACAGACTCCAAATTACAAAAATAACTGTGTTTACAGCAGTCCTTATTTACTTTACTTAGTGGAGCTGTCTCTGTCAGGCAGCTTCTATAAGCACTGAAGCTCATTTCTCCTACCATTCCATCTGCTCTAACAGTAAGAGCAGAAGACGTGGTGCCAGAACTGCATTATAACACATGACAATCGGCACAGAAGCTGTTAGCAACTCTGTGACAATCAAAGGCTTTGAATGGGAAGTAAACTGGGGGGTGAAGCAGGAGCTAAAGGGTTAATAAATTTGGAAGGGTGGGTATGATAACAACGATGATGATGATGATGATGACCATCTGGGCGAGGGCTTTTCCAGCTGTGGAATAATAAAACATTAGACAGACATGCAAAATATAAGTAGTCAACAATACAACAATGTGTAACAAATCATTACAGAGGGATTGCCATAATGGAGGGCTAATATTAAGATGACTGGCTTTTAACAGAACCAGCTTTGATGCCTTTTGAAAAGAGGTACATAAATCTATACAACACATAATGATATGGCATATTCGGTAACCTTTAAAACACTATACTGCTTTCTGAATTCTTCATTAGTGTTCATCTTTAAATGTGTCATTCTCAAAAATTCTACTTGATAACCAAAAGCAATTAAACATTCTATTATGTAATTATTCTGTGACATTAACAAGAAAATAAGCACTTTCCTCCATGTACCATGAAATGTTTGTAACGAGGCAATATCAGATTTGATCTTCAATAAGACAATATAGTCACAAAAGAGTATATAATATTGCAAATGTTCTATTTTTCCAGAATTTTTCCCGATACAGAATGCCGTTCTCTTCTTTCTAATGTGAATGCTGCCTCCATAGTTTGCATTTGTAAAGCAGCTACAAAATTTATAAGCTTTGTTTTTGAAAATTCTGTCAGTTCTCAGTCAACCCCTTTCTGGTTGCTTCTTAACTGGCAGGATTACATCTTCCTGAATTGATTCCAAAATCACATGTCAGAGCTTACAGCAGCAGCTTCGTAACTGCAGATTCAGAACAGTTTTTAGTTTTGACTAGTAAATAGGCACATTTTTATTATTTTTTTTCTCCAGCAAACAAATACCAGGTAATGGTATGGATGGACAGCTGGAAGGAAAATGTGGTATGTCAAGGTTCATTTCTCATACTGGCTTCAAGCATCAAGTGAGGGAAATCCCACAATATTAAGGAGCTTACTTGCAGTGTTTTTTGTAGTAATTCTTGCCCACCCCCGAATGTAGAGAGAGCTAATTAATTTTAGAATGGTGCAGATCAACAATAGGAAAGGCATTCATTATTCCCAGCTAAATGTAATAACACACAAAGTGCATGCAACTTCAAAATAAGACAGCATTTAAACTGTAAGTGCTTTGAATGGTGTCTAGTTCTAAAGCAGTACAGGTGCAACGAGCTACTGATCAGCCCATCCTGTCTTTAGTTATCAGTTTCTGATCCGATAATGTTAACAAATCAGTACCATTTTCTTCACAGTTCTCGGACTTACCTTATTGGCTTTGAAATGCTACACTTTTGTAAGAATATTTGGTGTATTCTAACTGTGAAACATATTGCTTTACTGTTTAAAGATTGCACTTCGTGTATTCATTTCATTATTTTTTAGAAAGCAGATGACTGAGACATGCAGATTAAACCTACACATTTCCAAATACTGGTATAATATGCACAATAAAACTAGATTAGCAGTCAAGCCTTGTAGTTAAATATTATAAAACATAAAACAAAAACGTGAAAACACATATCTGTTGACATTTCCTCTCCACATATATACACACACACACACACACACACACACACACACACACACACACACACACACACACACACACACGCAGAGTTTCAGCACTATTGTTTGGGTATGCTTCACTTGTTTTGCTGCTAGGAAGAATTACTTATAAATAAAAATAAAAAGCAAGCGACTGAATTACAGATCATTAAGATACAGCTGCTTTTTGGATAAGGTGTTAAACAAGAGATCCATTCTGCCTAAGTTGGCATTAGTTCTGTTAGGGTGTTACAAAAGATTCAAAGGTATTTGTTCCTGAATTAGGACAGGGGTATTTCTCTCCTGTATTTCCTCTACTCACTCAAGTGCCATTGGTTCATGTGCTCTATGCAATCAGCAAAATTTCATAAGTGTCTTTTTTTCCTGTATACAATGATTCAACTGAAAAACTCCAGGCAATGGAAAGAAGAACATTGAGAAACTAGAAAAAAAATAGCCATCAAATCCATCCAGAACCCCTTGTTTTCATTTTTTGCACATGGGGTCGGGGTGTCACTTCAACAATGACAATCATCTACAGCCAAGAATCAACATCTGAAAAAAAGAAAAAGCAACAACTAGAATGTTCCATCCCACTGCAGCCCTAGACCTTGTTAGAATTGTTGAAAAGGTTGAGGCAATGTGGTGCTGGCTTTCCACCAAAAGGGAACCCTGGACCAGCTTGCAGTTAATGACAAACTCCTGCATGATGAAAAGCTGGTGGGTGATGCAAAGCAAGGGTAAAGCCCTCAATCTCTCCTGTTAACTGTTAGTTTTTCTATATTAATGGATTTTTAATAAAAGGATTCATTTTTTATCATTGGTCTTAGTCATTTCTTAGTCTAGTCATTAACAGAACTAATGTCACAGCTGATTTTTGGAATGACAGTATACAGGTCATTAATGAAGATGGAAAACAGTTGGGGCCCTAGTATAGAACCTTGTGGTACTCCAAGGGTGTTGGGTAGTAGGTTAGAGAGTTTGTTCTGCCAAAGAACAGCCTGCTGTCTCCCATTCAGGTAGGATGTAAACCACTGAATGGCTTTAGCATCTAGACAGAATGTTTGCAGGGTGTGTATTAGATGTTGGTGGTCAACCATGTTGAATGCCTTGGAAAGATCCAAGAAGAGGGTGGAGGATATGTGATTGCTGTTGCGATTATGGTTTATGGTGTTAGTGAAAGCTAGTAGGGCTGAAGTAGTGCTGTGGTGTGGATGGAAGCCATGTTGGGTATCTGCCATGAGGTGATTCTGGATTAGGTGGTGCATGAGTTGTCTGTGAATACATTTTTCCATAATCTTTGCAAGTGGAGAGAGTATGGATATTGGTTTATAATCGGAGAATTCAGTAGAGCTGCCTCCTTTATGAAGTGGGATTACATAGGATATTTTCCAGATGGTGGGAATTCTAGCTTCTATTATGGTTCGACTAATTAATATTGATACTGGGTAGGCAATAGCATCAGCTGATTTTTGAAGGTATTCGGTGGGGAGTTGATCAGCAGAGAGTGTGGTGGGTTTTCATTTTTTGACCAGGGTACAAATAAGTGACGTGGCCACTGGTTGGAAGCTGAATGAGAGTAGGTTTCTAGGAGTGGTACTTTCAGGACCAGGGGAGCTAGGAGGTAGTTGGCTTGCTAGGGCCTGATTTGTCTCAGTAAAGAATTGGTTAAAACTATCTGAAACATCCTCAGGGGGGTTATCAATAGTAGCAGCTGGGATGGGGGTAGAAGTTTGTTCAGGATGAAGTAGATTATTCAATCCTGCCCAAAACTTGTGAGGGTTGTTTTGATTTACTGTCTGTAAGTTGCAGTAGTATCATTTTTTTGTCTTGTAAAATAGATTGTCATTCAAATACAACTGCCACACAGTCTCTCATATTCAGATTCAGATAAATATAGTTAATTACAGATGTTTGTAAATACTTTAAATAATTCTAAGTGTATTAGAGTGATAAGCATGCAGGTTATAGCAAAACTTTAGTAAGTATGAATGCACTTAGAACATTTATTCACAACGAAGAATCCGAGTAATACTGTAATGCAGGTTATACATGATGTCAAATTAGGCTTGATTCACTGTAGCTATGCGACTATTCCAGATTCTACAATCCTGTCTGTGTCTTTATGCTTCCTAATATTACCACTGAGGTTTTTTATCTTATACCATATGGCCCTTGACTGATTGTAATGCATTGTTTTATTTATAAGATATGCACCACATTTGCATTCTTTCTATCTCACAAAGGTTTTGACAGGTACAAGTCACTATAATGTCATTTTCACATCCCTATATCTGCTAAGTAGATTCTAAAACCTTTAAGTTTTTGTAGGGCTCACAATGTATTAGACACCACTTTATTACCCTTACTTGAACTATATTATTTTGATCATTTCATTTCCAAACCAGAATAAAATACTTCAGCTGTAGCCTCACTAGAAACATGAGCAATGTAGTTTATATATCTCTCAGCTTTTTACTCCCTCTCACTAGGAATGCTAACATAATGTGCATTTTTCACACTTAATAGAGTGATGTTCTTCAGGTTATAAGAAATGGAAATTTTCTCAACCCCAACATAGTATAGCTAGGTATGGGTAATGCTGGATTTACCCACACCAAGCCACTGGTTATTGTTATTATATAATAACATTGTTTAAGAAAAACTTTACTGGCTTTTCTTAAATAATATGTTTGTATAATGGCACCATAGTGCTCTTCCACTTTTTTCCCTGTATCATGGGCCTTTCTTGTCGTACTGTGCATGCTTATGGGACTTACGTTCCCATGCTTACGTAGTGCATCAGTGCTTTGGAAAGGAAGCAATAGAGAAAGGAAGATCTCCATTGCTTTTTTTTTAATTAAAAAAAATTGAAATCCAGACAGTTCAGATGTATGAGAGCGACAGGGCAGAGAAAATACAAGGATAATCAGGTAATCAGGTATGTTTCTTTAGTTTTGCATAAAGTACCTGATTATCCTTCTATTTTCTCTGTCCCATCTCTCTTGTACCTGTCCAGATTTCAAAGTTTTTATTTATTTATTTTTTTTTTTTATTTTTTTTATTTATTTATTTTTTTAATTGTGAAAACTGGAAAGCTCCATAGCATATATTAATATAGAAGAAAGTCCAGGCGACCAGACTTTTTTCTATTGGTATATGCTCAATTTTACAACAGGCACTCTGGTTGGGCTGACCAATCAGCATGCACGTTTTTGAATGCTAATGGCCAGTCATTGTATAATATAGGATAATTCTAAAGATAAAGTCAACCTTCAGGACTACTATGCATTTTTCATGAGTACATTATATATAAATTGTGAGTCCACTACAAGAACTCACGTCCCAAGTGTTCAAAGATTAATGTCTCAAATTCAGGCACTTGTGCATAGTGTAGCTCAAGTGAACTGCTGTTTGTGCTTGAATATAAGTTCAGACAAGCAGCTGCTGCAGCTTAGCTAAACACATTATTCAAGTTTAAAACTTTTACTTAGTTAGCGCTTTCATGCAGGACACTACCTGCACTTCTTCAGACAAAGTAAAATGAAGCACCTTACATTTTTATATGGTACAAGGTGCTTAGACCAAACCCACAATTAATTGAATAAATAAATTAATTCATCCAATTAAGTCAACAATGCAGCAACCACACAGAAGTTGACTTTTAAAAAATATAACATTCATCACAAATGTTTGTATAAAATTATTCATATACAAATTCATCACAACCAAACATTACCTAACCTTAATTCCATTATATTATTATAAAATATAATAATGAATTATAAAAATATAAACTATCCAAGTATAAATTAAAAATAAGTTCATTTTATATTAAATTAAATTTATGTGCTAAATGGGCGGATAACCAACTTAAGGAATTTCTCAGGACTGAAAGCCAGATATGCAAGGATTCATGGCATGTCCTTAAGAACCTTAACAATATCTCTTTTCAAAATAGTTTGTAAATTTAAATCTTTATATTACCCATTCGTGATCGAATCAACATAAGGTCACTTTTTTTTAAAGACACTCAAGTCTGTTTCAGCACTATTGTTTGGGTATGCTTCACTTGTGGGCTAGGAAGAATTACTTATAAATAAAAATAAAAAGTAAGCGACTGAATTACAAATCATTAAGATACAGCTGCTTTTTAGATAAGGTGTTAAACAAGAGATCCATTCTGCCTAAGTTGGCATTAGTTCTGTTAGGGTGTTACAAAAGATTCAAAGGTATTTGTTCCTGAATTAGGACGGGTATTTCTCTCCTGTATTTCCTCTACTCACTCAAGTGCCATTGGTTCATGTGTTCTATGCAATCAGCAAAATTTCATAAGTGTCTTTTTTTCCTGTATACAATGATTCAACTGAAAAACTCCAGGCAATGGAAAGAAGAACATTGAGAAACTAGAAAAAAAATAGCCATCAAATCCATCCAGAACCCCTTGTTTTCATTTTTTGCACATGGGGTTGGGGTGTCACTTCAACAATGACAATCATCTACAGCCAAGAATCAACATCTGAAAAAAAAGAAAAAGCAACAACTAGAATGTCCCATCCCACTGCAGCCCTAGACCTTGTTAGAATTGTTGAAAAGGTTGAGGCAATGTGGTGCTGGCTTTCCACCAAAAGGGAACCCTGGACCAGCTTGCAGTTAATGACAAACTCCTGCATGATGAAAAGCTGGAGGGTGATGCAAAGCAAGGGTAAAGCCCTCAGTCTCTCCTGTTAACTGTTAGTTTTTCTATATTAATGGATTTTTAATAAAATGATTCATTTTTTATCATTGGTCTTAGTCATTTCTTAGTCTAGTCATTAACAGAACTAATGTCACAGCTGATTTTTGGAATGACAGTATACAGGTCATTAATGAAGATGGAAAACAGTTGGGGCCCTAGTATAGAAACTTGTGGTACTCCAAGGGTGTTGGGTAGTAGGTTAGAGAGTTTGTTCTGCCAAAGAACAGCCTGCTGTCTCCCATTCAGGTAGGATGTAAACCATTGAATGGCCTTAGCATCTAGACAGAATGTTTGCAGGGTGTGTATTAGATGTTGGTGGTCAACCATGTTGAATGCCTTGGAAAGCTCCAAGAAGAGGGTGGAGGATATGTGATTGCTGTTGCGATTATGGTTTATGGTGTTAGTGAAAGATAGTAGGGCTGAAGTAGTGTTGTGGTGTGGATGGAAGCCATGTTGGGTATCTGCCATGAGGTGATTCTGGATTAGGTGGTGCATGATTTGTCTGTGAATACATTTTTCCATAATCTTTGCAAGTGGAGAGAGTATGGATATTGGTTTATAATCGGAGAATTCAGTAGAGCTGCCTCCTTTATGAAGTGGGATTACATAGGATATTTTCCAGATGGTGGGAATTCTAGCTTTTGTTATGGTTCGACTAATTAGTATTGATACTGGGTAGGCAATAGCATCAGCTGATTTTTGAAGGTATTCGGTGGGGAGTTGATCAGCAGAGAGTGTGGTGGGTTTTCATTTTTTGACCAGGGTATGAATAAGTGACGTGGCCACTGGTTGGAAGCTGAATGAGAGTAGGTTTCTAGGAGTGGTACTTTCAGGACCAGGGGAGCTAGGAGGTAGTTGGCTTGCTAGGGCCTGATTTGTCTCAGTAGAGAATTGGTTAAAACTATCTGAAACATCCTCAGGGGGGTTATCAATAGTAGCAGCTGGGATGGGGGTAGAAGTTTGTTCAGGATGAAGTAGATTATTCAATCCTGCCCAAAACTTGTGAGGGTTGTTTTGATTTACTGTCTGTAAGTTGCAGTAGTATCATTTTTTTGTCTTGTAAAATGGGTTGTCATTCAAATACAACTGCCACACAGTCTCTCATATTCAGATAAATATAGTTAATTACAGATGTTTGTAAATACTTTAAATAATTCTAAGCGTACTAGAGTGATAAGCGTGCAGGTTATAGCAAAACTTTAGTAAGTATGAATGCACTTAGAACATTTATTCACAACGAAGAATCCAAGTAATACTGTAATGCAGGTTATACATGATGTCAAATTAGGCTTGATTCACTGTAGCTATGCGACTATTCCAGATTCTACAATCCTGTCTGTGTCTTTATGCTTCCTAATATTACCACTGAGGTTTTTATCTTATACCATATGGCCCTTGACTTTTATTGTTTTTTAAAGCCCCTTGTTTTTTAAATTTATAAGATATGCACCACCCATTTGCAAAACTTTACTTAGTTAGCTTTCATGCAGGACACTACCTGCACTTCTTCAGACAAAGTAAAATGAAGCACCTTACATTTTTATATGGTACAAGGTGCTTAGACCAAACCCACAATTAATTGAATAAATAAATTAATTCATCCAATTAAGTCAACAATGCAGCAACCACACAGAAGTTGACTTTTAAAAAATATAACATTCATCACAAATGTTTGTATAAAATTATTCATATACAAATTCATCACAACCAAACATTACCTAACCTTAATTCCATTATATTATTATAAAATATAATAATGAATTATAAAAATATAAACTATCCAAGTATAAATTAAAAATAAGTTCATTTTATATTAAATTAAATTTATGTGCTAAATGGGCGGATAACCAACTTAAGGAATTTCTCAGGACTGAAAGCCAGATATGCAAGGATTCATGGCATGTCCTTAAGAGCCTTAACAATATCTCTTTTCAAAATGATTTAACATTTGTGACAGCAGATGTTAAAAATCTTTATACTGTTATTCCCCATATAACAGGCTTGGAGTGGACACGAGAATTTTTATTACAAAAAAAGTGTCCTGGGACTCAAGTGGATCTTATTATTTCTATCTTAGAGATTGTTTTGGCTAATAATTACTTTATGTTTGGGAAAGATATTTATTTACAAACCACAGGAGTGGCGATGGGTTCCCCTGTTGGCGGTAGTTTCGCAAACACCGTCATGGCCTTCTGGGAAAAGACTTTCCTTTTTCCACACAAGCTATTTCAAGATATCATTATTAAATATACACGTTATCAAGATGATATTCTAATGATAGCAAGATGTGGGAGAGAGAAAATAATTGAGTTAATAAGTGAAATGAATTCATTTACCTCTTTTCTTGATTTTACACACGAAATCGGGGAGACATCCATTGATTTTCTAGACATTAACATCAGTAAAGACAGAATAAAAAATGTCTTTACCACTAAAATATTTCGTAAACCAACATATAGTAACTCTTTCCTACATTTTACAAGTTGCCACCCCTATTTTCAAAAGAAGGGGGTTGTAAAAGGTCAACTTGTCCGAGCTTCCCGTATGTGTTCTACAGAGGATGCTTTCAAAGAAGAATGTAGGACCCTTTGGGAAATGTTTGAAAATAGAGGTTACCCCCATAAACTTTTGAACACGGTTTTCGTGGAAATTAAGAACAAAAGGAAAGAAGGAATATTTGCGCCATTATATAATGGGACACCTATTGATATAAATCATCAAAACGACGATATTAACACTAGTAATGATGAGCCTGAAAATATGAATCAGGGCTCTATTAACAACAATAATAATACCGACTACAGTGTTGGTTTCATAACACAGTTTAATCAGTATTCCCCACAAGTAAGAAACATCTTACAAAGTAATTGGGAATTATTAATGCAAGATAGAAAACTACATTCCCTGTGGTTCAAATTAAGATTTATAATGGGCACCTTCTATGATACCACTATTTGACACCCATTGGCCCTTATAAATGAATAAAGGCATGCACAAATGTGTCTATTAAAATTTTGACAGGTACAAGTCACTATAATGTCATTTTCACATCCCTATATCTGCTAAGTAGATTCTAAAACCTTTAAGTTTTTGTAGGGCTCACAATGTATTAGACACCACTTTATTACCCTTACTTGAACTATATTATTTTGATCATTTCATTTCCAAACCAGAATAAAATACTTCAGCTGTAGCCTCACTAGAAACATGAGCAATGTAGTTTATATATCTCTCAGCTTTTTACTCCCTCTCACTAGGAATGCTAACATAATGTGCATTTTTCTCACTTAATAGTGTGATGTTCTTCAGGTTATCAGAAATGGAAATTTTCTCAACCCCAACATAGTATAGCTGGGTATGGGTAATGCTGGATTTACCCACACCAAGCCACTGGTTATTGTTATTATATAATAACATTGTTTAAGAAAAACTTTACTGGCTTTTCTTAAATAATATGTTTGTATAATGGCACCATAGTGCTCTTCCACTTTTTTCCCTGTATCATGGGCCTTTCTTGTCGTACTGTGCATGCTTATGGGACTTACGTTCCCATGCTTACGTAGTGCATCAGTGCTTTGGAAAGGAAGCAATAGAGAAAGGAAGATCTCCATTGCTTTTTTTTTAATAAAAAAAAATTGAAATCCAGACAGTTCAGATGTATGAGAGCTACAGGGCAGAGAAAATACAAGGATAATCAGGTAATCAGGTATGTTTCTTTAGTTTTGCATAAAGTACCTGATTATCCTTCTATTTTCTCTGTCCCATCTCTCTTGTACCTGTCCAGATTTCAAAGTTTTTATTTATTTATTTATTTATTTATTTATTTATTTATTTATATATTTTTTTTTTTTTTTTTTTTTTTAATTGTGAAAACTGGAAAGCTCCATAGCATATATTAATATAGAAGAAAGTCCAGGCGACCAGACTTTTTTATATTGGTATATGCTCAATTTTACAACAGGCACTCTGTTTGGGCTGACCAATCAGCATGCAGGTTTTTGAATGCTAATGGCCAGTCATTGTATAATATAGGATAA
Organism: Protopterus annectens; assembly: GCF_019279795.1. Classification (NCBI taxonomy): domain Eukaryota; kingdom Metazoa; phylum Chordata; order Ceratodontiformes; family Protopteridae; genus Protopterus; species Protopterus annectens. The sequence goes on along the minus strand of NC_056732.1, from coordinate 610,328,188 downwards.
TTCTAAAGATAAAGTCAACCTTCAGGACTACTATGCATTTTTCATGAGTACATTATATATAAATTGTGAGTCCACTACAAGAACTCACGTCCCAAGTGTTCAAAGATTAATGTCTCAAATTCAGGCACTTGTGCATAGTGTAGCTCAAGTGAACTGCTGTTTGTGCTTGAATATAAGTTCAGACAAGCAGCTGCTGCAGCTTAGCCAAACACATTATTCAAGTTTAAGTAATTTAAGTGCAGCAGCCATGGTGAGGGAGTGAGATGGGTGGGTGTGTAAATTTAGGTGCTGGTTAGAAAGAGAGTTTTAGGTTTAGGGAATGTGAGGGGAATTTTAGGGTTACAGAGGAAAAATGGAGTTTTAGAGTTACAGAGTAAGAAGGGAATCTCAGGGTTAGGGAGCAGGAGGGGGATTTTAAGTTTGGGGAACAGGAAGGAAGCTTTAGGGGCTTGGGAGTAGGAAGGGAGTTTCAGGGTTAAAGTTCGAGTTTTGACAGGGCTATACAGTTTTGTAAGATCAGGTGTTGGGAGTGCTAAGTAGTTACATGAGACTGAGTTAGTGGGAGTTAGAGCAAATTGCCTTTTTGAGCAAGTGGTAGGAAACATGTGTCATGAGCAAATAGCATGCAGCAATTGTAGTGCACGAAGCATGATGATTATGCTCTGAAACTGGTTGGAAAAAGCTTGTTAAGCAGTTTTTTAACATCAGAAATGTGCTCAGCAAGCATTTGTTAAGCACCTCTAATCATTGTTAAGTTCAAGTCTCACACTAGAACTTAACAGCAGTTAGAGTCAGCCACCACAGACCAGCTGCAGAAGCTTAACCAGCTTTAAAACTGGTAGATACTTCACTAAGACCAAACTATCTAACAGCTTTTAAAGCTACTAGTTCCTCAGAGGGACACTGCTTCTGCTCACTGTCTGTATGGCAGTGCTAAATGTTTTACAGTTTTCATACCTGTAAGACACTTTACTCTCTTATACCTTTTTTTCTGTAACTGGCAGTATATGTAGCAGATAAAGCTCCATGCAGTACAAAAAATTATCGGGTCTCACTGATCATAGCGCTTATGTGTTTTCGGCAAGATTGTTAAGATTCACCTCTTGAGTTTTACTTCACTCCACTTTAAGCCATTATATAGACAACTTAATTTTCATTGCAAAGGGAGACATAACAGATTTCATAATATTTACTGATGATCTGAATAAAAACAGATATAATTTGTAACCTTTATGTGAATTTTATAGAAGAGAAAGAACATTTTTGGATGTCAGTTTGCAAGGAAGAGATGGTAACAAGAAAAAGTATATAGGAAAACAATAGATTCTTACACCTTCTTACATGCAAACTGCCATAATTTCCCAGATTTACTAACTGCATTGCCATACAACACAACATCTTGTTTGGGTAGTCTAATATGTAATAACTCTTTTAAAAAATGTTTGACTTGAAATAAAGAATAAAGTGAGGATTCAGTGACAGATAAGAAGCAATAACCAAGGGATGTACTTTAATTGAAGTGTCCGCTTTTGTAGGAATGACCAGTTCACACAGATAATACAGAATTAAATAGGACCCACTCAAGATGGGTCCTGATCTCTAATGTGGCATCAACTAGAATTTTTTTCCACTTGGCTAAGTATGATTTTCTAGTAGCAGGTTTTCTTGCCTCCATTAACATATTGCATAAGAGAAGAGATACCTAAATGAGATCAATAAACTATCAGTCATACAGTTATACTGAGATTGCGAATGATGAGATGGAGCAAGGATACCCTGTCCTGCATAAGCAAGTCCATATTGTGAAGGAGGTTTTGGTTACTGCCTCTGGCCAGTTGCATGGGGAGGGAGAACCAATGTTGTCTAGGCCAAAAGAGTAACAAAGAACATCTTTAGCAAGTCCTTCTTGATCTACAGAAGGACTTTAGATATTAGAGGAAAGGGGGGAGGATAAAGGAATATTCACATCCAATGAGGTGTATATGTATCTGTTTTCCAGGCCTCTATCTATGCAAGGTGTCCTAGAACAGAACTGTTTCAGTTGTATGATGAAATAGGCTAACAGATCTATAGATCTACTTGTGGAGTTCTACACAGGTGGACAATCTCCTGAAAGACTTCAGGGTGCTTCATCATGAAAGTCTATCCTAGATCTGCTCAGAGAGTCTGCTACATGTTCTGCTCTGGCAGAATATATGTTGCCTGTAGAGTTATACTGGTTGAATTGCCAAATCCCAGGCAATCGTGGCTAGTCTAGAAAGGGGATAGGATCTTTGCTCCCCCCATTTGTTTATGTACATCACAGTGCTGTTGTCTGTCCACAGATGATTTAGTGCTTTTACAGCTTTTATTGAGGCCATTGTTTCCTTAATGTTTATGTGTTTGAGCAGAAAGTGAGGATCCTAAATCCCCCGGACCTTGACTTCTAGAAACACAACCCTTATGTGAAGTCTGAAATAACTGTAGTGACTGACTGAGAGGAAACCGGGAGAAAAAGGGGAAGCTCTGGATTTACAATAGCTTGATTGGTCTAGCAATTGAATTTGTTTTTTACAAAATAGTAAGCAGGAATTGGAAAGGTTACAGGATGCTAAAGTTGGGCCCAGATGGATTTGAAGAACCACTGAATTTTCCTCATGTGGACTCTGGCCAAATGAATCATGACAGTGGATGAAGCAATGACACCTAGAATCCTCATAAATTCCCTTACTGTGCACATGTTTTGATGGGAAAGAGTTAAAAAGTGTTAATGGTGAGAAAATATTTCTCTACAGGTAGAAGTTCAGTCAGAGACATGACCAGATGTCAACCTAGGAAGACTATTCTGTAAGTAGGGATCAAAGATGTCTATTTCAGATTTAGCTTGAAGCCCACATTGCTGAATCAGTGCATAGTAAACTAAAGAGATGTCAAAGCACCTTGACTAGCTAGAGTGGGGTGAGATGAGGCGATTGTCTAGGTAGGGGTATATGTGAATTCCTTCAGGTCTGAAAAAGGCTATGTCTGGGGAAGGCACTTGGTGAAGAATCTTGGGGTGGTAGAGAGAGGCCAAAAGGTATATATGAACTATAAACATGCCATCTCAAATTAAAGAATCTCTGGAAAAATCTGTATTTCTTTTGAACTGGAATGTGTAAGTAGACAGGTCTACTTTGAATGATCGAAATTACAAAACTTTGAATCTCATATGGCTGGGACCATATGATCGAAGTTTTGTAACTTTGAACATTCAAAGAAAACAAAAAACAAAAACAATTTAAAACATGTTTATGCAGGGGAGCAAGCCCCCCTGCACCCCCCCCCACTATTAATATATAGCAACTCCGAGATCACACTACAGCAAGGAAAAGGGAATATTCCTGTTCAGTGCTGTAAGGAGATCTCCATTTAAGTGTTAGGAGTTTTAAAACTTCAATCATATGGTTTTGGCCATATGAAATTCTAAGTTCTGAAACTTTGATCACTTAAATGGAACCTAAATAGACATCTCTGAGCTCCAGAGTGACATAGAATACTCTGGATGACAGGAAGGGAAAGAGGGTTTGTACGGTCAGTATTCTGAATTGTGGAGCCAGAAGAAAGGTGTTCAGTTTTTGAATGGTCTAACATAGGCATCCACGTGTCTTATTTCCGAGAAACCAGAAAAGTCTTGAGAAGAACCTTGTTATAAAGTGGGACATGGCTCTAATACCCCCTGAGGCAGAAGGTCTGAAATAATCTGAGGCAACATGCCAAAATGAAAGAGCATGACAGGTATAGTGGAAATGATGTAACTACAGGATCATACATGGGCATTTAGACAGATTTAGGAAAGGAATAGAAAGAATGTTCTCTGCGGCCTTATATTTAAACATCTTCATTTTCAAGAAGGGTTAGACCTTGGAAAAACAAAACACCAAATAGAGATAGAATATACAGTAATAAGAAACACACGTAAGAAGTATAATAATCACGTGGAACAGAGAGAACAAAGAATTGAGATTGGGAGATGATGTAATAAAATGGGATGAAGCTAGACAAATCTTTGGGTATAGAGCACAGGTCAACTTGTATATATTGATCTGAAGTCAGAATTGTAGAAGATATGTGGATGCTAGATAGTAAATTTATTAAACCAGAAATATTAGACTTTATAAATGAAGCTAGAACAGAAATGAGACACCAGAAGAGTAATAAGTAGAGTTTACAAAGCAATTTTAGATTTGCGAAAACAATACATAATTGTCATTAAATCTGATATTGCAGAAAATTGCATAAAAATAAAAATATCGTGGAGTAAAAAATTAAATAGACATTGCAGATTATTAGTGGAGGGAAATATATTTACTGATATTAATAGCACTCTTGCAAAACTTTCAAATAGAAAATATTTATTTTTATTTATTTATTTATTTATTTATTTATTTATTTATTTATATTTGTTGACCGGGAGTGTCCAACTAGACGTAGGTCCATTTTCAGCGGAGGCCCGGGAAGAAATGCTCCACAGTTAAAATAAACAGACAGTAGTTACACTGGATTACATAGCGATTAACAATTTACATAGCAATTACTTACAACATATTTACAGATGAAGAACATAGTACATCAGTAGACAACTAGAATCTTTATCTATGAAGTACATAACAGACATTAACAAATGTTACAATAAGAAGTTCCTGCTGTATAATAAGTACTAGGCTTATGAGCATCTGAGCTTGCTATAATCAAGGTAGTTAGTGGAGTGGAAAGAAAGGTAGTGGTTGGATGGGGTGGGTGATATTAGAGTGGGAGTTGCAAGGGCATAGCCAGCATGTTTTTAGATGCGCTTTTAGTAAAGTTTTGAAGTGGGTGCATGATTATTTATTCAGTGTTAATGATTTCTGCTGAATATCTGAACCAGTATGTAAGTGTGGTTTTAACACGTTCAATACTTTGTCACAGTTGCCTAGTCAGTATCTAAAAGCTATTCTGAAAGTATACATTTATTAGTGTTTCAAGTAACCCTAAATGATGATATAGCTACTCCCATCACTTGATATAACTCATTCTGAGACAGAAGTCAAAAATGTTAGTGTAGAATAATTTTACCAATGTAGGAACTTGCTGCTGGTAGCACTATAAGAAGCAAGCATGTGACTCACCACCCATGCTAGGGATAACCAGCTTTCTTCTGTTGTGCCAAAAACCTAAGAAATAAGAACCAGAAATGCTAGTACTTAATACAAAATCACATAACTGGCCCCTGAGGACATTGTTTACATATTAGTGGACAGATTAAGCTTACAATTTACCTCCAGCCACGCCTAAATTACTCACAGTATCTTATCATGTTTATGCTGCTCCCCAAATCAATTTGAGGAAGTTCTACGTGCGCTCTCACAGGCTTAAAACACTAGCTTCATGGGCCCTGACATTGTGCCAGGTTGTCCCCTTGTCAGCACCAGCACTGCCTGACTGACTTCTTATCATGTCTATTCAATCTCAGTCTCTGCACTGGATTCAGAGAACTGCTATAGTCATACCACTCCACAAAAGGGGACCAACGACTGATGCGGGCAATTATAGACCTATCAGCCTCCCTAATCTTATCTGTAAAGCAATGGAGTGCATCATTACTGACCTCATAAATAAGAACATAGTTTTCAGATCAAGGAACCTAGCCAAAATGGGTGTGTTAAAGGCAGATCCTGCCCATGCCTCTCAGCTGTCCAGATTTTCACAGAATGTCCAGATTTTTTCCTCATATTTTTGGTCTGCTCCTAATAAAATTTTTGGTTTTCTGGCAAATCACTGAGGATTATAGTCACTAAATAATGCCATACATTTGAGTTTCACACTTGATATCCTTAAAAAATGCATGCTAATACAACTCCTAGTATTCTAGCAACTTTCTAAGTTTATAAGGGCAATATTTACAATCTGTCCCTATTTGTGGGCCTTTGTCCCCCCATTATTTTTGGCTTTATCCAGATTTATTGTGCTAAGAAGTTGAGAGGTATGATCCTGCCTCTTAAACCTGGTGGACTTTTTCTGAACAAGTCACTAAGGCATTAAACTCAGGTAAATTTAAATTCTGCATATTTGTTTACTCATTAAAGCTCCCAGTGTTGATCACTCTATGATCACTAGTTGTAGAAGCTGTCTGTCATGCTCAAGCTGAGACTGCTCAAATGTTAGACCGCAAACAGAGCTTTTGTATTGATATAACTTATTCATGGTTCTTAATTTGCCATGATTGTGCACATTTAGTGTGAGAAAATTACTTCAGCTAAACAGGAAATTTAAAAAAGCTGTTTTACTTGACTATCTGAAAATATTTTCTCACATTTAATTTTCAATTTCAATTCTAGGCAATTATAATCCAGCCTGTTGGCAGTCATGAATGTCACACTTCATCAGTAGACTGTAGGCATTAGTAAGTCACCTAAATCAGTACACTGTTGGTAGGCATTAGTAAGTTAGCTTAATCAGTAGACTGTTGGTAGGCAGTAAGTCAGCTTAATCAGTAGACTATTGGTAGGCATTAGTAAGTCAGCTTAATCAGTAGACTGTTGGTAGGCATTAGTAAGTCAGCTTAATCAGTAGACTGTTGGTAGGAATTAGTAAGTCAGCTTAATCAGTACACTATTGGTGGGCATTAGTAAGTCAGCTTAAACAGTACACTGTTGGTAGGCATTAGTAAGTTAGCTTAATCAGTAGACTATTGATGGTTATTAGTAAATCAGCTTAATCAGTACACTATTGGTGGGCATTAGTAAGTCAGCTTAATCAGTACACTGTTGGTAGGCATTAGTAAGTCAGCTTAATCAGTAGACTGTTGGTAGGCATTAGTAAGTCAGCTTAATCAGTACACTATTGATGGGCATTAGTAAGTCAGCTTAATCAATACACTGTTGGTAGGCATTAGTAAGTTAGCTTAATCAGTAGACTATTGATGGGCATTAGTAAGTCAGCTTAATCAGTACACTATTGGTGGGCATTAGTAAGTCAGCTTAATCAGTACACTGTTGGTAGGCATTAGTAAGTCAGCTTAATCAGTAGACTGTTGGCAGGCATTAGTAAGTCAGCTTAATCAGTAGACTGTTGGCATGCATTAGTAAGTCAGCTTAATCAGTTGACTGTTGGTAGGTATTGGTAAGTCAGCTCAATCAGTAGACTTTTGGTAGGCATTAGTAAATCAGCTTAATCAGTAGGCTGTTGGTAAGCATTAGTAAGTCAGCTTAGAGATAGTCTTATTCTCCACAACTTGCAGAATCACTTTAGGCACCACTTCTTCCAATCTCTTTTTGCGTTGAGGTCCTAGAGGGGAAAGCCTTGGCTTATCAGGCTTTCATAACTTGTTCTTATGGCTTCTGAGGTCTGAGGAAATTAGTGGAAGCTCAATATGCTGTCATTGTGAAAACAATATAAAGTTCCATGGCCCTGATGAAACTTTCTGCCCCAAAGAAGATGTATTGGGCTGGATCAAAAGAGTTTTTTTGTAGTACAGAGTTTAAGCTTAGCTTTATTGTCCCTAAGGGTGCTAGGAGTAAATCTTCGACAAATCTCACATTTGTGTGTGTTATGTTTTCCACCATAACATATTAAGGACTGTTCAAGCTTTCCCTGGGACAGGATCAAATCCTGCATTTACACTTTTTAATAGAAGTAACAAGGGACAGACCAGACCAAAAGCAGTAAAATATAATGCCAAGGGTAACAAAAAACAACATAGTTTTTTTATATATCACAGGAAAGACAATGTTTTTTAAACAACTACAGTAAGAAGATATTAATAGTAATATTTGGGATAAAAGTGAAAAACACTAACTGGGGTACTAAAGGAGGATTAACTGAAGTGGAAAAAAGATCTCCAACAGTCTTTTAGATCTGTCATAGACCAAAGTTTCCGTATTGTGCTATTAAACTTGGTGCCTCACCCCTTCTGTACATTTATTTATTTATTTAACATTTGTTTACCAGGAAAGTCCGACTGGGACAGAGACCATTTTCAGCGGAGGCCTGGGGAGAAACATGACAGACACGTGTTTTTGGAATGTGGGAGGAAACAGGAGCACCCGGAGGAAACCCACATGAATGCAGGGATGACAGGCAGACTCCACACAAAAGGCACCCCAGCCGAGAATCGAACCGGAGAACCTCTTGCTGTGAGGCGACAATGCTAACTGCTACACCACTGCACTGCCCATGACTTTGGAATCTCCTCCCAATCTCATCTTGTCTGCTGGTACTAGTGAACATTAGAAGTTCAAACTAGGATGGTTCTCTTTAGACTGTTACCATCTCTTTATTATCTTCCACTTTTTTAGTGCACACTGCAGTACATAGAAGTTCAATCCATTGTCTTCCATCTGCTTTTAAAATCACACACTTCTGGACAAGAATGAATCAACTTAGTGCTTCTGTTTGCTCCAGGTGTGAGAAGAAGCACAGGAATATTATTAACTAGTCTTCCCAGAGACTACCAATTAGTGGAAAGGCTGAAAACAACTTCTTAGAAACCAGATTGGGGTTAGTGCTACTTTTTTGCTCCTGGTGAGAGAAAGAGCAGGGAAACATTGCTTCCTGATGGTCTCTGATATACCAGTGCCAAACAGCCTGTCACCCACTTCTTAGAAACCATTTGGGAACAGTGCTACTGTTTCACTTCTGGTGTGAGAAGGAGCAAACTGATTCCTAGCTGAGTGTAGTTACAGTGAGACTGGTGCTAGTAGCGGCAATGTAGTAGCCAATAGCTGAATCACCGCTATTTATCATTCTTGGCAAACCTAATTCTGTGTTTTCACTAAGCACTGCTAGACTAGCCACCATCTAACTTAACTTCAGGGCATCAGTCTAAATGCTTTGCCCATAAATCTTCGGGATACTCTATAGTAGTGTCCTTCCAAACTCTGAGTACAATGACCAGTCCTTGTTCTCCACTCTCTGGCAACATGGCTTAACAGTCTGCTGTCACTCCATCTGTGGCTAGTCAGATTGTATTAGGAGTTCTGGTGCAGTGTAGCAACTGCCTTATGCTTAACAACTGTTCACTTCTTAAAAGGGTTGACAGTCCAATCTGTGACAGATACAAATATCTAAGAAACATAGAGCCATATCTCTCATACCATCCCACTATTGGTAGGCATCATACACCCACAAGACACCACTAAGTCTGTAATTTATGCCAAGGTTGAAAAGAAAAATTTGCAAAGCCTACTAGAATACCCCTAAAAGATCTCAGGCTTCAGCACATCAGGCAACACCTACCCCCCCATATTGCAGCTCCATAAAGATCACCCCAGAGACACCAGGAAAGCAGGCCTAAGCCTGTAAGGCCCACTAAGTCTGTTTCCATGCAATGAAATGTCTTCATTATAGATGGCTTTATAGTTAGGCATACAACTCTACACTCACAAAACTGGACATGAATTGGGTGATTGTAAGATGCTTATCTGGTTCTAGGATCCATGATATCACAAGGACCCCAAGGTCTCTTAAATCAAACAAGTCTGACCTAATGGTGGTCCATGTGAGAGTGAATGATCTGAGGTGCTTCAACCAAAACAGCATGCAGAGAGAAATAATGGAACTTACTATGCATGTGTTAGAAGCAGGAAAGACGCTGGTCTTGAGTGGTATCTTGCCTTCACCAAGAATGATGCCAAGACAGGACAAATGGCTTTAGCAATTGGCTAAGTAGTTGGTGTCATTCTAAGGGGATCTAGTATGTGGCAGCCTGAGATGAGATGGCAGATAAAGCTTCCTGTTTTACCAGAATGGTTTAATCCTTTCATACCAGGGCTTCTCTATACTGGCTAAAGTCTATTCTGCCACATCACTCCCTTTTTTAGGCAGAGGCTCCCTACTGGACATTCCTACATAGTGAAATTATACCCAAATTTGGACAATATCATGATGGCACTACTCAATGCTAAGAGTTTAAACAGAAAGATGCCAAAATTTGAGATCCTCCTGCAACTCAGAAACATTCATATTTGTAAAGTTACTGATACATGGTTTCAGTGAAATGACAGCACTACCTCTATATTATGATTTAACTACTATTATGTTGAATGACCTTGGGTAACTGTGGGGGGAGTATCTGTATTTGTCAGAAACACCATCACCTCACGTCAATTTACCCACAACCCTAACTTGGAGCTCCTAGAGATCCAACTCATGATAAACAATCCAACTATTACTTCATTGCTAGCTATAGATTGCAATCAGTGTCCCCCAAAGATCATAGAAATTACCTTAATACCATTCATTGATTAATTATCAAGCAAAATACCTTCTGCTAGGGAGCTCTAATTACCCAAGCATTGACTGGCACACCTGCACCTCTAACAATGGATGTTCTCAGTGTTTCCCATATTTTATTAATACCAATGCACTGAAGCAAATTGTAAAACTACATGGTAGAAAATCTAAAATCCTTCACTGGTCCTTACCAACCTAGCCCTTGCTTGTATCCCACCATAGATTTCCAGATCCCTGGTTAAATCTGGTCACAAATCAGTTACTTTCTCTGTCAGGCTTAATGGTACAACTCCACCTCCAAATGAAACCCTCTTTAGGGACTTCTTAGGGCAAACCTACTTCAACTTGTAGATGACTTATGCAAAATTCCCAACAAGCCCACACAAATGGACCCAAATGAGAGGGCTGACACATTCAACCTTATTTTTTATTATTTATAAACAGCTGCACAGAAAAGTCTGTACCCATCTTCCCTAAATATAGTTGTAAATTCAGGAATAAATATTCCTGGTGTAACTCCTATATTAATAAACTGAATAACAAAAAAAGGAAATAATGACAAGTTCTAAGAAATGTCTACCCCCTACCTCAAGACAACACTTAAAACATGCTAGCAGGGACCTTAAGAGCAGTACAGGAAAATGTAAACCAGAAAACAAACTTAAGGTTGCTACAGATATCAAAGAAAACTGCAACTGTTTCTTCTGTTATGTCAAGTAATTAAAGAATAATGTTTAATAAAGCAATCAGCTCATCCATAATAATATCACATATTCCAATCCCAAGGACATAGCCAATATATTAGCAGACAAATTTAGTGCTAAACTTTATCCCATTTGTCCACACTGTTATACCCACTACCCCTGAAACTTTAGTTTCTTCTGTAATCACCTTTGAACAAGTCTTAGAATTCCTATCAAATGCTAAAAATAATGATTCTATGGACAGATAAGATACAATAGTCTGTCTTTTATAAGTGTCAAGTATGCACTGTCTAAACTTCTACTCAAACTGTTCATCATCAGCGTACCAAAAGGTCTGTCCCTGATGCCTGGAGAAAAGCCATTGTGGCTCCTCTCCATAAGGGTGATCCCACTAGAGACCCAAGTAATTACAAGTCCATCACCCTAAGCAGCCTTATATGTAAAACCATGGAATTTTTAGCAGAACTTATTTATGCAGACATAAGCAACTTAAATTATCTAGACCCCACTCAGTTTGGTCTTGTGAAGGGCAGGTCCTGTGTCCTAAACCTAGTAACCTTTTTTGAAGAAGTTACAGGGAGTGGTCACTCTATGCATGCTGTTTACTTTTATTTACCAAGGTTTTGGGACTATCCGCCATACTGATATTACTGAAAAGTTATACAAACGTAATGTAAACATCTGTACTGTGTGCTGGTTTATCAAATGGTTATCCAACAGATCTAGTACCTTCTCTGGAAATAAAATTTTAATTAGTGGGATATCATAGAAATCAATGCTGGCCGTCTCCTGTTTAGCATTTATTTTGCAGACATCCAAGCTAATATTCTAATATATATTATGTGTAGTATGTTAGCAATTATTCTGGAGAATTTCTCCCCAGGCCTCCACTGAAAACGGACAGCTCTGTCCAGTCGCACCTCCCTGGAAAACAAATGTAAAATAAAATAAATAAATATTCCTGAAGTGTGGCTGGCCAAGTTTGCAGTTGACTGCAAACTAGACACTGATATTCACTCATCTGATGACACTAAAATGCTCCAAAAAAGGGTTGGAATATGCCCTTATCCAATGCACTGAAAATAATCTCAAGCTAAATTTAAAAAATGAAGCACAGTAGTATTTGGCAAAACAAGCTGTACTCCCCTCATATGTTATAAAACAGAGATGGCCATAAGAGACCTAGGTACTTACGTGGACAACTTCTTCTCATTCGATCATCATGTTTCCACCACAGTCAAAAATTTCTTCTGTCTGTAAAGAATATACAAACAAGTCATCTTACCATTGTACTCTTCCCTTATCAGATCCAGTCATTAAATACAATGTCCCCTTAGCATGTACAAATCCACTCAAATAGAAAGGCCTCAATGATTTTTTACCAAAATAAATTAAAGGCCTTAAATCCTGGAACTATTCTGATAGATTATCCCAGCTTTCCTTCTACTGAGTAGCCTATGAGCTGCTTTGAGATGATCTGTGTCTTGGTTTTTGAGCAATAAAAGACCCAGTACTCTTTGGCCTCCTATTTCTTCACAAAACCAGTGACTCTAGAAACACTTTTACTCAGGACCATAACTCTCAACCTTTCAATTTTCATAATCATAGCAGAGAGTCCAAATCTGCAGATGCATACATTCGTACCATTGGGGGTGAGGGCACAGATTTGTAAATTTACCCTGTTACCAGACAAATTCTATAAAATTAGAATCCTTACGGTGCTACTGGATACACATGTGCATAGCCCTACCAGAAAAATATATCCTTACTGCATAGTAAAAAGATACACATGCTTGTTAATATATTCTTACTGCACTGTAAAAAGATTTGTCCATGACATGACAATGGAACTTTTACTAAACTTACGTTTATGTTAAATATAATCAAAAACATAGTAGTTGAATCAGCCTAGAATGAATCTGGGCTCCATGCATTTCTAACAAAGCTCCAGTGTCTGGGCCATTTTTAATGTGATTCCTCCATTCTACATGATTTTGCACATTTAAGTTTCTTAGGCCAACGTTACAAAACTGTGTTGCACTTGACCAAAATATTGCCTATAAGCTGTTCCATTTTTTGCATAAATAATGTTACATTTTTCACAGCCTTGTATTCTTCCTGCTTATTATAATGCTATAAAATGTATGCAGTGTATAATTACACACACACACTGCCATCAGTTACAGCCACTTGTATGACTGTCTGTACCTTTGATGTCTGCTTGTGATCAAATGAATGAATAAATACATAAATAATAGCCTAGAAATATATTTCTGCTTGCTACTGTCAGAACCTTACAGTGCAACCCACTGTAAACCCATGCGCTTTCAACCACTTAGCTCAAGGATCCGGAACAAAGACCCAAAATAAGGGACAGATTTTAAACATTTCTCTTATATACTTAGAAAGTTACTGATATAACAGGTTTTGCATTATCAAGCATTTTCTGAAAGATACAAAGTCCATAACTTACATTTCTCGTTATTTGTTGACTGCAGCCAATAATTTGCCAGGAAAACACAGATTGTATGAGAATCAGACCGAGCATGCACACACACTCACATACACACACACACACACACACACACACACACACACACACACACACACACACACACACACACATAATCAACAGCTACTTGAACGATTGTGTACATCTTACATGTCTGCTTGAGATCTGATGAACGTATATATACATAAACAATGGTAGAGAAATGTATTCCAGCTTGCTGCTGCCAGAAACATACATGCACCCCCACTGTCTTAGCTCAAAAATCACAGAGACCCAAAGTCAGAACTGATTTTAAATATTACTCTTACATGTTTAGAAATTTCCTGTCAGAAGCAAACAATGTACCCCTCCAGCTTCTTAGCTCAAGTATCACAAAGACACAAAGTCATGAACAGATTTTAAATATTGTTCTTATTTACTTAAAAAGTTGCTAAAATAACAAGTCTTGCATTAGCATGTTTTCTGAGATAAGAAGTCTGCATCTCATGGGTCTGTCATTATCTATTGACTGCAATTCACAACAAGTTGCCAGAAAATGCACATTTTATGAGGGCCAGACAAAGATATCACCCCAACTTCTTTGCTAAATACCACAAAAAAGATTTAAAAAAAGCAACGTTTAACTATTACTCTAATTCACCCAACAGTTTAATAGATTAACAGTTGCTGTGACAGCATGCATTTTCCAAATGATAAGAAGTATAAACACTCTCTGGGTGAGGTTCCGTTAGTCTGGTTTGAATGTCAATGGCTATCCCGAATTGGTGGTTGGTAGTTCTTTGATCAGCCTCACTTTTAGGAAGTAGTCCTTAGAAGGACTGTGGGAGCATGGCCCAAACAACCTTAAGGTTAGAAAAAAACAACAAAATAGAACTGATATCACCAAAGAACAACAAAAGCCAGTAAAATCCAAAGGTTTATTCGATACACTCTAGCGCCTCGGCTACAGTAAGCCTTCAAGGAGTAACCTTAAGGTTAGCCCTGAGAAGGGCTATTGTGGTCCAAGATTTAAGTCTTGGGTTTTGGCTTCTCCCCTTTGGGGCTCCAGGGGATTGAGAGTCCTGTTAAGGACTGTTTTAGCCCTGAAAAGAGCTGTTGTTAAAATCTCAGTGGTAGTGGTCTTGACACTTTTGAGGCTGTGAAGCATCGTAGTTAGCCTTTGGAAAGGTTGTTATCAGCTAAAGTAAGCTATTTCCTTTTAGTCTTTAAAGAGACTGTTATAGCCCTGAGAAGAGCTGTTGCACAATCCCCAGTGGTGGTGGTCTTGACAAAAAACATTGAGACTGTTCAAAGCTGTAGAGTGCCTTTGGAAAGGCTGTTAATTGCTAAAAGTAGCTTGATTACAGAAATCATCTTTTGAGTCTTTAAAAAGACTGTTTTGCTGGTATTCAAAGGAGAGAAACAAAGAAAATGCTCAGCCTTGGATGTAAGCTTCGAATTCACATTTATTCAGTCCTTGGAAGAATACAGTTACATGTGTGAAGATCTCCGAGTGCTGGTCAGAATGAGATTCAAAGCCAACTTGGGGTTGCTTTTATGGCCAAGTTGTTGGGCCTGGCTTGGGTAGCCGACCAATAGCTCTTAACTAGGAGTGGCCAGGATGTGGCCTTTATTTGGGCGGACTCATCCTGTTAAGTGTGTGACATCATCATTTGAACATTACATTTCATAGAATGAACATCTTAACAGCCAGATTCACAGTTATCTTATAGTTATGTAGGGACAGTTAACCAGACAATGATAACCCAGATGTACACAGTTATAAGCATTTTCAGTGATACAGTACGGTTTTAGTGGTTCAGTTTAGAAAGTCCTGTTAGGGTAGAACTACCTATTCTAAAAATAAGATTTTACCTTAGCTAAAAGATTATAGATAATTGATAAGTGAGCAAACGCTGTTGAAATGGGTTTGAGGGAAGGGTTAGGGTTACCACCTGTCCCTCTTTGTGAGGGACAGTCCCATTTTGGGCAGTTTTGTCCTGTGAAAAAAAATAAAAAGTTGCAAATGTCCTGAGATTTTAAGACAAAATATATTTCTTAACTTTTCTTAAATAATTTCATAAAACAATTATTTTGTATCTGAAACACATAAATATTATATGAAATAGTATAAGCAATGCAAATGCTACAAAAGTAAGCTTTTATTTTGGCAAAAAAAGTGAAGTTCTGTCCTTTGCACTGGCCGTGGGTATGTTTCGTCCTGCAAAATCTCACATTTCTACATAAAATGCCCCACTTTGGGCATTTGAAAAGGTGGCAACCCTAGTAGGCGTAGTCTGAGAATACCCAGCACTTTCGTTGTCTTTGTCGAGGGAGTCTTTACAATCTAAGGTGTGGGCTACAGGATGGCTAGAGGAAGTTAAAGTTAATAAAATGCTTGAAGGGTCTTCTAACATTTGTTGAAGCATTACTGTTAATGCAAAATAGCTCTGTATCCTGATTAGAACTACTAATGATACTTTTTAATTAACTAATTAAGGTTGCATTGGAAGCTAATTAAGATTGCATTGGGAGCAGAGCTCCATTTTAGTGAGAGGTACCATGCAACCTCATTACTTCTGGTTCAGGCTTAAGTTAAATTACTTAAAATAAGTTTTGCTTAGGAAATCGTAAAGATAATGTAAAGTTTCCAAATAGAACTCTCTGAAAAGATTGCATGAGGTATTATATCTTTGCGTGTGATTGGGGGTGGGAAGCCAGCTTAAAAATGGCCATGTGGCAGGGTAGATTTACCTGTGTGGTCGGGTGTAGAATGGAATGGGATGGAATGGGGAAGGGCTGTAAGGCTGATGTGGGGAGCTAAAACAATATATATGTAGCTGAGACCTTGTTGAAACTGGAGGAGAAGCTCTGGGGATGGTCAGTTTGAAGATACGAGCCTTGGTTTAAATGTGCAAAAAATGTTGGGCCATTGGGAAATCATTGAGAGAAAGTTGCGTGTGCGGCTTGACACTACGGACAGGAGGGAGAGAATGAAAGATGGTAATATTGTACAAATAATATAAAAATAATAATACTAATGAATTGTATAATACTAAGGGCTAGTTGAACGTGGGTTTGTAGTCGCTGAGTGGGAACATGGGGGTGGTCCAGGGGACTGTGGGATGGTCTGTGTGGAGAGCAGACACGTGTTTCTAGCTAGGAGTAAGTGATCGACAATGATCAAAGTTACACATTAAAGAGACTTGAAAAGTGGAAAGTGGGTTGAACATGGAGAAAAGAGACCAAACGGCTCTAATGCAAGTTGTAACCAGAGGATAAGTGGACTGTGAAAGTGTGGGGATGTCGGTGGTGGTGTGGTTTAGGGGAAATAATACGGTGGAGGCGCTTAGCTTTTGTGTTGGCGTGTGTGGTGGTGAAGATATTTGGTTAATATATGCAGCTTATGAAATGGCGCTCATCTAATTATCCATATATTAATAAATAAATAAATAAATAAAAACAATCCGACCAAAGATATTTGGAGAACCAAACAATATACAGTGAGCAGTTGTGCCTTGAGCTTGGAGGCTCGGTTGAGTGTCCAGTGTGGCCTCCAAGTCTGAGCTAACTGTGAAAATGGAATAGAGAGATGGAGAAAGGAGTAGCCTGGAATTTCAGACTACATTAAACCCAATTAATCTAGAGACCAGGGATTTGAGGAAGGATTTGTATGGTAAGAAGTGGAGGGAAACCAGGGAGTGTGGGGCAGGGGAGAAGGACGGGGCAGAGGGCCACGTAAAGGGGGGTGAATGTTATAATTTCTGTTAGAAGGAAACACCAGAGGTTGAGGAGGTACTGGAAGACAACAGTGGGATAGTGGATAAAAAAAATCCATTGAAGATGCGGCGGGTGTGTGGTTTAAAACACATAATGAGCCCAGTAAGCATAATAAGTGTAAATCTAAATACTAAAATACCAAACGTAAAGTGGAAAATGCGAAACACAGTACAGGAAAATAGAATGTAAACACCAACAGCTAGCCACTAACAAATAATTAATAAGTAAGCAGTGATTCTAGACCACCTTGAATGCTTACAAGATTAAAGGTTGAAGCATAAAATAATCATTTGCTTGAGCAAATGAATAGATGAATGCTGATCAAAGAACTACCAACCACCAACTCGGGATAGCCTTTGGCCTTCAAACCAGACTAACGGAACCTAATCCAGAGAGTGTTTATACTTGTTTGGTGTTGTACCTAACCACAGGCTAAGTTACACTCTCACCAGGAGGTAATCCTGTTCTTGTGTAAATTATAAGAAGTATGAATCGCCTATGTCCTAATTATTAGCATTACATTACTGTCTGGCTGTAATCCTAGTGATCAAGTCATGGCTAAAATCAGGAAGAGCAACTCCCTTAATAATAGAAGCTTTCTAATTAAACTAAACAAACTAAGAGGACTAATTAAGTCCAACAAGAACAATTATGAAATCAAGATGGCTTTACAGGCTAAAGACAACCACAAGGCCTTCTATAGCTATGTCTGTAACCTCAAAGGCAGCACACAGCAGTATGTCAAACTGATGGTCAATAGTGTCACCTTCACTGAGCACAAGCGACATAGCGAATTTGCTGGTTGACAAATTCAGCTCAAACTTTGCCCTCTCACTCTCCCTTTTGTTTCCCCCCATGAAATACTTACTAGCATAATCCCCCCAACTATTAACAAGGAGCAGGTCCTGGCTGCACTCGCTAAAGCCAACAACACAGCCTCAAAGGGTCCCAACAAAATCCCGGTATGCCTTCTAAATAGCTTGAAGCATGACCTGTCAGGACCACTTGAGTCTCTGTTCAACTGTAGACTCAAAACAGGGTTTGTACCACAAGAATGGAGGACTGCAAAAGTTATCCCACTTCACAAGCATGAACCATAAATTGACCCTGGAAACTATTGACCTAATAGTCTGATAGACTAATATGCAAAGCCATGGGACAAATTATCATGGAAATGATCAGCAAAGACATAGTCATCCTTCAGACACTGGACCCAACCCAGTTTGGCTTTGTCAAGGGAAGGTCATGCCTAATAAACCTTGTGGACTTCTTTGCAGAGGTCAGCAAGGCAATGTATGAGGGGAAAATGGTACATACTACCTATATGGACCTGGCTAAGACTTTCAGTACAATACTCCACTCAGGTATAGTTAACAAATTCACAGAACTGGGCATAAACCCGTACATAACTCAATGGATTGCCAGCTGGCTCAAAGATAGGAAGTCAGGACCGGTGAGACCACCTTCAATAAGAGATTGGTCACCTGCAGGATACCTTAGGGCTCCATGATGGGACTGCTATTTTGCATCTACTTCTTGAAGATAAAAGCTAATATCAAGGGCCTTTGGCTGACTGAGTTCACTGATTAATGCAAATTGCGGACTATCCTAGATTCCCACCATGAAACAGGGATCTTACAAGTGGGTCTAGCACAGACAAATGACTGCCACCAAAATCATGGATTAAAACTCAGTGCCAAAAAATGCATTATAGTGCCTTTTGGGAAAACTGCCACCCATGCTAACTACTCCATCAGTAAGACACCCCTAAGAAATGACCTGGCGGGTAAGGATCTGGGAACATATGTAGACAATAATCTGACCTTTGACCAACATGTGGCCAAGGTAGTAAGAAAATTATTCATTCTATGTGTCCAGCTTATAAGTAAGGGCATGGCATCCAGGTCCAAGGAAGTCATACAGCCACTTTATTCAGCCCTTACCTGACCCTTCACTGAATATAATCCCCCTTCCTGCATTTACCTGATCAGACATGTGCAACAATTGGAATGCCCACAAAGGTTCCTTACCAGGAGAATCCAGGGTGTAAACACATTGTCCTACTTGGATCACCTTAAAGCCCAGTCTCTTTACTCAGTCTCCTGCAGGTTACTGAGAGGCAATCTATGTCTGGCATAAAAGGCATCTTCAGATCTAGCTCTGATGGACGTTTTGCGCATCCACAAAATCAACAGCATCAGAACTACTAGATCCAAGGATTTAACATTTTCTGGTTGACATAAATAAGACATGTTAGTGAGACAAATATGTGTCTCAGAAACCTGATGCTCTGAAAAGGCTCCCTATCCATGTGAAGCAGAATCCATCCCTAACTCTATTTAAGTTTAACCTTGACAAATGGATGGGAAATTGGAATTTCCTCCTGGGTCTGACCCCCATGTTTCTAATAGATAGAGGCAGACTAAAACACCACCTCCAAATAAGCACCCATGATACATAAGGACACAATTGGATTGGACTGCATGGCTAGGGTTATAAAGGCTCTTGTAGTTGTTAGCCTGGTATAAAACAATTAACTTATGAACTATGAACCTATTCACCTCTTGAAAAGGACAGAGCAAAAATATGAGTCAGAATCAGGGACGTTCTTTAAAACTGGAGACAGGTGACAGGCAGAGAGCTATCTTTTGTGGCACTATGCCCTACACAGACTTCTTTAGCACTGTGGAGTACCTTTTTTAATTTAAAAGACAGCACAGTGCTAGAGATGTTTTCCTCTGTTGGTGTGTTTTGACCCAGAGGAGCCACATATGTCTCTTTCTCATTGGCTCTTCAATCAAGTTAATAATAATGAAGAAAGTGGAGCTGTCATGTGTCAAAGTGGAACAGCAGACTAAACACAAATGTACAAAGCAACTCCACCAGATGCAGAATGGTTCAAAGATATGCTCGGGACCTAAATTTATACCAACAAACAGGATTCATAGGAAGGACAGGTTCCTAACTCAACATATTCCCAGCCTTTGGAATAAGTTACCACTACAGGTCAAGCAAAGTACTGCTTTGTCTGCCTTTAAGGCTGGTCTTGATGAATGGAGAGGTAGACATAAAGTTATAGCAGGGTTATCATGTATGGTCCTGCTTGATTTGGGAGATGCGCACTATTAAGTAATTGTAAAGGGTGGCAAGAACTTTTAAGTGTCCCTCCTTAAATTTGTATAAGAAAAGCATTTTATGATTTTGTGGTCCCTGAGATCATTTGCCTACTATTGTTACTATGCTCCCAGAAGCATAAAGAAACCAAATGAAAATTGAAAAAGATGTCAAAATTCTGAAAGCATTCAACAAAGAAACAAAATACTGTACTCAAACATTATATGATTTTTTTTTATCATTAAAAGTATAACAGTAGCCCAAATACATGCCTCAGGTGTTGCACACTAAAGCACAGCAAGAGATTGGAAGGTAAGATCCCAGGTGGTATATTACAGATAAATGGGAGGGACTTAATGGAATAGGAAAGCTTCACGTGCCATGCTGTCCTAATACCGTCAGCATTACTACTGCTATTAAGGAGGATGGAACTCCTCATACTAGAGCTAAGGCTCATCAGGTCGATTTTGCTATTTTATTAAGTGCGTTCTTTTCCTCCTGTAGATCTACATATCTGAACCTTGTATTTGTGTGGTCTTGCTTGTTGGCATACAAATGATTTTTCTGCTGTTAATTCCATAGCCTATATTTATCTCTTACTCTTTGCAGCTGCAAAATATTTTATTTAATCTGTCACAGTAAAACGTTTTTTTCTACACTGCCTTTCTTTCAGGAAATCTGTAGTATTTCTTTGAATTTCTGAAACTGATAATAAATATGAGGTCGGTATCTTGGTTTTAAGGCATCTACTCATCAACATTTCTGCCACTGAAAGATCCAGAGACTACAGATGTATCTTTACTTCAAGACTGAAAGATAGCAAGTTGAATTTTCAGAAATGTCGTACTTTCTCATAGATTCTTTGTCATTTCTTCTATTTGTTTTACTTACCCATTTCACTGTGGATTTATTGGAACTGGGGTGGTATATCTAAACTCCCACTGACTAGCAAAAATACCGAATTATTGCCTTATGAATTGCAGACAATTATCTGATATTATTTAATCTGGTATACCATATCAAGTAAAACAGATTTCAATATTGTGATTACGTCAGGTGGTTTCATTCAGCTATATTACTTCTGAATAAGATCCATCACACAGCGGTAATTAGCATATTTGTAGCATAATAAATTGTGTCGCAATTTCATCCGAAGTAAACTTTGTATTTTATGGGATAGTATTTCCTTTCTCAGACTGTGATTCTGAAAACTGTTCCACATTTCACTTTTTTAATCCAGTTGGGCAATGTGCTGTAACATCTTAAACTAATAAAGAACCTGACATGTTCTTTACTTACAATTTATTATTCTCAGATGTAATAATTCATGAATTGTATTTAACAGAACATCTCAATGGACTGAAAGAACAATAATCTTATCACCTTTAAACATTGTATTGTATACATGAAATCTCATCAGAGTATAGGGAATACACTCTAATATCTTGATGCACTGACATTAAATGCCTGCCCCTTTGTGATTATGTCTCAAAATAATTTCATTTCTCTATCCTTTCTTGTATCAGTTCTTAACCATTAAAGCTCCTCAGCTGATGTAGGCAATAGTGAAATAAACCAAAAATCTTCAATTCTTACACCCTTTCAAGTAAACTCTGCCACATGTATCAGCTACATGCATCAGTTTACCTGGTTTCTAATAAACTTGAAAGTCATAAAGTTGCAAATTCAACAACATTCTTTGATGTCTTGCTGGTACCTTACAAAATAACTTCTAGAAAATGCTGTATAGTAGCTTGTGGTTTGCCAGTACTGTTATTGATTTAGCATAAAGATAAATGTGGAACTTTCGACAACAAAAGACTACTGTTGGCATTTCTTTCTCTATCTGGGTACAGCATATTGAAATGTCAGTCAGAGCCCTGGACCTATGCACCACAGGTTTATATTCCTGGTCCAAGTCCTTGCTGACTAGCATCCATTTGAAATGGTGCTGGTTGTAAAACATCACAGGACTTCAAAGTATAAGTCCTGCTGTCCTGATAACTAGTTTGTTTTAACATAATTTATTTTATTTATTTTATTTTTTTATTTATTTTACATTTGTTAACCGGGAAAGTCCGACTGGATACAGGTCCATTTTCAGTGGAGACCCAGGGAGAAAAGCTCCAAATGTACAAAAACAAGTGTAAATACAGTGAAATTATTACAGTGAGTTATCACAAAACTGAGATTTGTTTAATGATATGTACACACAGGTACATGTTTTTCTCACATACACACAGCAAAGGTTGAAAGCAAGTAGCTGAGAAAGAAATATTTAAAGATTTCATTTGAAAAAGGAAAACACATATTATGGCGGTTATCATACATCGTGTAGTGTTAACTTTGAATCTTTCCAGTAAGTGGGTGATACACAGAATTTTAAACAGTTAGTCAGAGGTTTTTTTTCTTGAAATGAGGTTCTCATTTATGAATTATGTTTGAGTGGGGGTTAGTCAGGGTTTGTACAGGGACAAAGCCACTGCATTTTTAGGTATTTCCTATGGGATTTTTTGAATTGGGATAAGGAGGGGTCAGTGGTGAGTTCAGCAGGAGGTAGGTTCCAGTTTTTACCGGCAGAGTTGAAGAATAGTGATTCACCAACTGAATTGCTGGTTTTAACAGTTTGCACTAGCAATTTTTTGGAAGAGCAAAGGGATTTTAGGTTACTGTAGGGGGTAATAATATTTTCAGTGTGGGTGTACTGTCTGGTTGGTAGAGGATTTTGTGAACAACTATTAGTTGGTTATATTGCAGTTGACAGGGTAGTTTAAGCCAGTCTAACGACTGAAGGTTAAGGCAGTGATGGGTTCTATAAGCTGATCCTGTGGCTAATCTGGCAATGTTATTGTAGCACCTAGTAAATTTATTGAGGTTTGATTTGTTTAGGTTTACGAAGATGGGTGAGGCATAAAGAAGGGTCGATAGCAGATGTGTACGGGCAATAACAATTCTAGCAGATGGGATTAGGAATGGTTTAATCCTGTATAAAGAGCTTAATTTTTTATTAACTGTTTTAATAGTTTTGTCTATGTGAGCATCAAAACTGAGGTTGTTGTCGATGATCACTCCCAGTAGTTTAGTACTAGGTTCTGGGGAAATTATAGTACCATTGTTAGATATTATGGTGAGAGGTGGTGAGGGGACCTTTTGAGTGGGGGAAAAGAGTAATAGTTTGGTTTTATTTGGGTTTAATAGTAGTTGGCGACCAGTGAGCCAGTTCTCTACTTTGTTGACAGTGATTTGGGACAAGGATTGTAAATCTGTGGTGGAGGTGGCAGAGCAGATTAGGGTTGAGTCATCTGCGTACTGAATACAAGTTGCATGAGGGATGAATTTGTACAGGTCATTAATGAATATGGATAATAGGAGGTGACCTAATATAGAACCCCGTGGGACTCCAAGGGTGACTGGTAAAAGGGACAATAGGTTATTCTTCCATAGTACAGCTTGTTGTCTGTCACTTAGATAAGAATGAAACCGGGTAATTGCTAGGTTATCTATGGAGAGTGATTTTAATGCGTTTAAGAGTAGCTGGTGATTTACCATATCAAATGCCTTGGATAGGTCAAGGCAGTGGGCTGAGGAGAGCTTCTTGTCATTACGATTTTGATTTATTGTATGAATGAAGGGCTGAGGTTGTACTATGGCAAGGTCTAAATCTGTACTGGGAGGGGGCTAAGAGAGTGTTTTGATTCAAATAGGCAAGAAATTGCTTGTGGATACATTTTTCCATTATTTTAGCCAAGGGAAACAGAATGGCTATAGGCCTATAATTTGAAAGTTCAGTGGAATCACACCCTTTATGAAGAGGAACAATGTGGGAGATTTTCCAGATGTGGGGGATATAGGCTTCGTGGATAGTTCTATTGATTAAAATTGATATGGGGTATGCTATTTCGTTAGCGGCTTTTTGGAGATATTCTGCAGGTAGTAGGTCTGCTGAATGGGTGGTGGGTTTCAGTTTTTTAAGTAGGGACTTAATAAAAGATGTTGGTACTGGATCAAGCTTAAAGGGGATCTTATTATCAGGTGTGGGGTTGGTGGTACTTGGGGTATAGGAAGATAGCTTACTGGCTAGGGATTGCACGGTTTCTGTAAAGAAAGTGTTAAAGGTGTTAGCAACAATTTTAGGAGGTTATTGGGGGGTAGTTAACGGGGTAGGGGTAGTTGATTGGCCTGGGTAGAGAAGTTTGTTTATGCCTGACCAGAATTTTTGTGGTTAATTTTGGTGCTTTTGTTGCAGGTTGCAGTAGTAATTATTTTTGTCTAGCATAATAGACTTCTTTGTATCATTTCTCAGCTGTTTATATATAAGGTGATCTTTTGGGGACTTAGTGGTTCTCCAGGAGGTCCACGCTTTGTTTCTGCTAATACTTTTTTTGTCTTGTATCATTGGACAGCCATAGTGCTACTTTGTTATTGGTTTTGATAGTGCATGGGGGAGCATGGTTAGCCAGGATAGCAAGAAATGTAGAGTTAAAGTATGAGACCGCTTCATCTAGTGGAAGTAGCCATAGGGTGGACCAGTCACATGTGTTAAGTTCATTCTGAAATTTAGTCTGAATAAACTTCTTAAAACTTATAATGTTTTTAAAGGAAGATTGTTGAGGGATGTAATTTCTTTTTCTGATTATGTAGGTCAGGAAGTGATCACTAAAGTCCTCAGGTAGAGTGCCTGTTTTATATATATGGGGTAGGTTGTTTATTAATATCCAGTCTAGGATACTTTCTTTTTTGCTAGGCTTATTGATTCTGGTTAGAGAAGATATCATCTGGGAGAAGCCATGCAAATTTATATGGGTGGAGGGAAAGTCTGAAGAGCAAGTATTCCAGTCGATATTAACATCCCCGATAATAATAGTTTCCTGGGGGCAGTTAGTGGAGAGCCATTGGAGGATACCCTCCAAGGTATTTGTGTTGTCACCTGGGGGAATATAGATACATGTAGAAACAAAGCACTGAGACAAAGTTCACAAACAGCGTATAGTTGAGTGAGTTTGGAAACACTTTATAGAACCAACAACAAAAAGCTTTCAGGTTAAAACCTTTTTCAATGTTTTACAACAGGTTTATATACATAAGAAAAGCGATCATGTGACCCGCAAACACCACCACATGACCATTATAAATATAAAACATTTAAACAACTTAAAAAAATTAAAAAAAAAAAAAAAATTACAATATCTAACCACTGCCCATAAAGTGTCAGACAAAAATTCAAAACCTCTAATACATAAACAAATATACATAGATTAAAATTAGTTTAATCTGGTTTGTTGTATTCTATTTAATATAGGTTTTAAAGACACTGAAGCATTCGACAGCCTAATTATCCATTCATATTCCTTAAGTCCAATAAATGACAGGTCACCTCCCTAGGTGATGCTATAACACAATCTATAACTTGAAACTTAAAGCAATGTGAACTATCCTAGATGCAATATGTTTAAATAGTGCATTATTCCCAATCTAATATTAGGCTTTATCTCCCGTTATGCGTTCTTTAAACTTTCACATTGGCATGTTGCTAAATAAACAACATTACTAGTTGTGCAAGTAGCATAACTAAAATTTATATTCTTGGATGTTTAAACATGTCTAGTTTAGAAGAATCACTATTTCTAATTATATCATTACAACTACTGCAATTATGACAGGCATATGTGCCTTGCTTTGTTGTTATTCTCAAGCTAGGTTTCATATAGTTAAAATCTTTGTAACCAAGAATACTTTTCACATATTTCTATAACTAAAATAAGGTTTGTCACCAACTATTGATTTTATATCATCTTGTGCCAACAATACTTTCCAGTACTTAAATAATATTTTATTAATACTATCTGACATTGAATTAAAAGAAGTAATAAACCTCAACTTGTTCGTATTCGGCACAATCATGTTCGTAGTATCCCTTGGTTTGGGTAACTTATTAAAAATAGGTTCATAAATTTCCTCTCTATTAGATGTTATGTATTCTTTAGTATTCACTAATAAATTCATAGGATATCCGCTAATCTTAAATTCCTCATGAATTTCATCCAACTGCTTTATGAAAGTATCATGTTTTGAATTTAATCTCCTTGACAATACCCCTAAAGACATGGGGTGCATGCATGCTGCTTGCATGTAAATATCTGCCCGATGCTACTTCTTTCTTGAATATGGATGTACTAATTTCATTCATCTAAAAAGTTTATGCATTATCTGATGTCTCTATTTTGAACTTCAAATAGTTAGTAGTATTGTTTAAAAATGAAACATAGTCCATGAGTTCAGATGAACTTCCTTTCGAACCTTTGATAAAATATCACATTGTCATTCAGGAACCGCTCACCATCACCTATATTTGTCATCTCCCATTGATATAAAACAAGGTTGGCATACGTATTTGCCACAGGCGTGCTTCCTCGCCTGTTTTGTTAAAATATATATTGTTATCAAATAGGAAAATATTATTTCTAAATCTAACAACATACAAACATTTTCTACATATCTAGTTGTATATTTAGAACTTTGTGTTAAGAAATTTCTAATAGAGTCTATCCCAAGGTCATGTGGGATGACCGTAAATAATGAGGTAATGTCCATAACTACCATATAGATATCATTAATGTTGTAGTCTATGGCCTTTAGACCTGTATAGCATAGTTTTAATTTTTCAAGGAAATCTACAGTATCCTTGAGTACTGTCTTACATGTGATTAATAAAGGTTGTAATTGTTTCTGTAGATACAGTGATATTGGTTCCGTGATCCAGCCTTTGCCGGATACTATCGGCCTCATGGGTGGCTTATCTATAATATAATTGTGGAATTATAGGACAAGGGACCGTAAAGAAATGGAACAAGTCTAGTGATATGTCACATGATAATTGGAGCTCATAAATACACATATTTACATAGCTTATGCATTTCTTGACATCTAAAGGTGTTATTTGTTTAAATGCAGCAGGATCTCCTAGCAGTAACAAAACTGACTGTTTATATTTGCACTCATCCATAATGACTAGCCTTAATAATAATGTTAGTATTATTTATGAGCTCTTTCAATGCCAGATGTTCACAATATGTAATATTATAGGATTTATTGTTTTTTTTATTATTGGCATAGAGCTTTCTAATATCAAATTCGCATAAGTTATAAAATGCCGTCAGAACAGGTGGATAGCTTGGTATAAATGTGCTACGTCTCTTACACATACTGACATTATAGTCATTAGTTTTAAAAATTAACTTGAGTGCTATAGATCTAATAAAAAGTTTCAAGTCAGTCAAAACATTGACCATATCTTCCGCTCGTGTGGGTATGAAACCCAGTCCCTTATTTAACAAGGTTACATGCTCTTTGTTTAACGTAAATGTCGATAAGTTGATGATACTTGCCATTATCTTCTGGCTACTTTGTGTGTCACAAAACCACTTGCGGATTATTGTTCCTCGTAGTTGATCTGCCCCTTGATATTGATCTACTCCCAATCAAAGGGTTTTTAACGTGAAAACTTTGTTGTTGTCTCTATAAAGGTGTTTCTAAACTCAACTATACGTTGTCTTGGATTTGTGAACTTTGTCTCAGTGCTTTGTTTCTACGTGTTTTTGTTTTGCACTGAAGTTGGGTTTTATCACAGCCTGCTGCAGCCAGCCATGGATCATCATAATCGGCTAAAATCTCTGTTCGAGAAGGAGGTTAATCCACTCTTGAATCTAATGCCCAGTAATATACCATCAGTATCAAAAGAGAGTGGCTCTACTATAAACATGTTGGATTTGAGAAACTACAGGCATTAGAGGCGTCTGCAGTGGCTCGAGCTTTAGTTCGATGCCTATATGGAACAGGGCATAGCCTTACAAAAATGCCTTCTCTACGGAATACATACCCGGAACTTTTAAAGCAGTGGCAAACTTTAAATTTGAAATTAAGCAAGGAATACATGCTATTAATGAATAAATTCTTCCTAGACATTGAAAAAGAACTGAAAGCAGAGATTATCCTGAAGGAGGAAGAACTACTAGCCCTGCCAGGCTTCTCCAATGTGCAATCAGTATATAATTCTATGATGGACAGATTGAGCACACTGGATGACATCTGATTACCAGATGGGTAATATCTTTTCTTGGCCAAGGAATGAGGTATCTTTAAACACTAGAGTAAACAGAAATGAGTCCTCTAATCTAACACCCAATGTGTCACAACATTTTGTGAAGCAAACACCAACTATTACATCTTTAGATTCTTTGGATAATTTTCCAGAACTGGTATCTGCACCTTTAAATTTACCACGAAGGTGCTCAAGCACCAGCAATGGATGATAACCAGATAAAACAGACCGTATCGGTTTCACAAAAAACCTTGACAAATTTCTTTATTAAACCATTTCAACTGCAGGATGCAGAACGCGTAAAAGAAAAGGACAAGAGGATTGGGAGTAGATCAATATCAAGGGGCAGATCAACAATAATCCATAAAGTGGTTTTGAAGCAAAGTAGCCAGAAGATAATGGCAAGTATCATCAACTTATCGACATTTACGTTAAACAAAGAGCATGTAACCTTGTTAAATAAGGGACTGGGTTTCATACCCACACGAGCCGAAGATATGGGCAATGTTTTGACTGACTTGAAACTTTTATTAGATCTATAGCACTCAAGTTAATTTTTAAAACTAATGACTATAATGTCAGTATGTCTATCCACCTGTTCTGCGGCATTTTATAACTTAAATAATAAAAACAATAAATCCTATAATATTACATATTGTGAACATCTGGCATTGAAAGAGCTCATAAATAATACTAACATTATTATTAGATAAAGGTGGTGCCATAGTCATTATGGATGAGTGCAAATATAAACAGTCAGTTTTGTTACTGCTAGGAGATCCTGCTGCATTTAAACAAATAACACCTTTAGATGTCAAGAAATGCATAAGCTATGTAAATATGTGTATTTATGAGCTCCAATTATCATGTGACATATCACTAGACTTGTTCCATTTCTTTACGGTCCCTTGTCCTATAATTCCACAATTATATGGGGTTCCCAAGGTACACAAATCTATAGATAAGCCACCCATGAGGCCGATAGTATCCGGCAAAGGCTGGATCACGGAACCAATATCACTGTATCTACAGAAACAATTACAACCTTTATTAATCACATGTAAGACAGTACTCAAGACTGTAGAGATTTCCTTGAAAAAAAAAAACTGCTATATACAGGTCTAAAGGCCATAGACTACAACATTAATGATATCTATATGGTAGTTATGGACATTACCTCATTATTCATCAATCCCATGACCTTCTATGGACTTTATTAGAAATTTCTTAACACAAAGTTCTAAATATACAACTAAGATATATGAAAATGTTTGTGTGTGTTGTTATTTGGTGTGCTGAAATAATATTTTCCTATTTGATAACAATATAAACCTTGTTTTATATCAATGGGAGATGACAAATATAGGTGATGGTGGGACAATGTGATATTTTATCTTCTTTGGAAGTTTCATGGACTATGTGTTTTTTTTTTAAACAATACTACTAACTAGGAATCTTATGAACTCATGGACTATGTTTTTTTTTAAACAATACTACTAACTATTTGAAGTTCAAAATAGAGACATCAGATGTAGTTATTAAGAAATATGGTAATGAAATTAGTACATCCATATTCAGCAGCATGCACCCCCCATGTCTTTTAGGGTATTGTCAAGGCCCAAAATGGCTGAGTTAGCAGATTAAATTCAAAACATGATAGTTTCGTGAAGCAGTTGGATGAAATGCATGAGGAATTTAAGATAGCGGATATCCTATGAATTTATTAGTGAATACTAAAGAATACATAACATCTAATAGAGGATACTACGAACATGATTGTGCAACAAGAGGTTTATTACTTCTTTTAATTCAATGTCAGATAGTATTAATAAAATATTATTTAAGTACTGGAGTATTGTTGGCACAAGATGAAAATCAATAAATCATAGTTGGTGACAAACCTTTATTTTAGTTATAGAATATTTTGAACTTTGAAATATATTTTTGGTTACAAAGATTTTAACTAACCTAAACCTAGTGAGAGAAACACAAAAAAGCAGCACATATGCTCATGTCATAATTGCAGTAGTTAAATGATAATAAAAGAAATAGTGATTCTTCAAACATGACATGTTAAAACATGTGTGTCAGAAAGAATATAAATTCTTTAGTTATGCTACTTGCACAACTAGTAATGTTGTTACATTCTAATGAGAATAATGCACTATTTAAACATATTGCATCTAGGACACATTCACATTGCTTTAAAGGTTAAGTTATAGATTGTATTATCATCACCTAGGGGAGGTGACCTGTCAATTTATTGGACTAAGGGAATATGAATGGATAATTAGGCTGTCAAATCTATATATATTGTTTTTGTATTAGAGTTTTTTTTTTTTTTCTGACTACTTATGGGCAGTGTTAGATATTGTGCTAATTTTTTTGAATTTTTTGATATTTTTAAGTTGTTTAAATGTTTTATATTTATAATGGTCATGTGATGGTCTCTCTAAAAGGTTTTAAAACTCAACTATACGTTGTCTTGGAATATAGATACATGCAAGGTTTACAGATTTGCATTTGTTGAGTTGGACCTTTGTGATGAGTATTTCTGCATTGTTAGTAAACAGGGCATTTGGGGTACTAGTTTTGGATACTTCCAGAGTGGATTTCTACAAGATGGCTACCCACCTCCTTTCTTAGAGATGTGATCAAGTCTTAATATATTGTACCCTGGGGGTATAATCACATTATCAACGGTAGTAGGCTTGAGCCAGGTCTCAGTAAGGAATAGTATATCAGGGGAGTGGACATCCAGGAGGGCATGTAAGTAGTGAATTTTCTTGTTTATACTTCCAATGTTTAAGTGACACACTAGGAGTGAGTTGAGGGCATTATTTGAGTTTCGTAGGCTAGTATGGGTGTTATTTGTGGGGCTGATAGTAACAGGTGGGGTTGGGCCTGGGTTACGGTGGATGTCACCATCCACTATGAGGTTAGGTAGTAATCTAATAGCAAGTTTCTGGAGTTTTAATAAGAGTTTGTGGAAGTATTTAGTTCCAGGATTAATATATGAAGCACGAATGGGATGTTGAGTTTTTGCATTACAAGAGTTTGATGAGAGGTGGGGTAGTGATAGGTTAGAATTATGTGGCTGATCATAGGTTCATAGAGTAGTACTAAGCTAACTGCCCTTGCGAGCCATTTTAAGCCTAGCCAGTTATCCCTTGTGAGACTCAAACCCTGCACCTTGTGTTTGTAAGGCAAACACCTTAACCATTAGGCCACCCTCCCAATTAGTAGTACTGGTTTTGGTTCTAGGGTAGTGGGCACCAGGGAGGTGTTGGTATTCATAGGCTGTGAGAAGATAGAGAATTATAAGTGGGGGTATTAGGCAGTAAATAGGATTAGAGTTTGAAGAGTTGTTAAAAGTATGTGGAGGCATTGTAGGGGTATTTGAGTGATGCTTGTTTAAAATAGAGTTGGGGTGTTTATAATTAGCATATAGTGAGAGACTGGAGAGAGTTTGAGTAATAGGACTGGGTCCTGTGAATGATTGGTTAATGCTGATAGATTCTGATGAGTGGGAGTGGTGCCAGATGAGGGGGAGTGGTAAGGTGATAATAAGTGTAGGACACCTGGGGGCAGGTGGGAATAAGGGGCAGGGTAGGGAAGCAGAGTGAGCCCGCAGGACGAATGGAGCAGATAGAGCCAAAAGAAGAAGAAGATCGAGGAGAACAATCAGTGGAGTGCTGAAGTCTGAAGGTAAGTGTGGTGAGATATATAAGAA
Organism: Protopterus annectens; assembly: GCF_019279795.1. Classification (NCBI taxonomy): domain Eukaryota; kingdom Metazoa; phylum Chordata; order Ceratodontiformes; family Protopteridae; genus Protopterus; species Protopterus annectens. The sequence continues at coordinate 610,296,041 of NC_056732.1, read as the reverse complement.
GGTAAGAGGCTTAAAAAAGGTAGAAGTGGGATTATAGCAGAGTGATCTAAGGAAATATTTGTATGGTCACACTGGGACCACAGTGTGAGAGAGAACAATAATAAGGAGATGATTAAGAACTGTGTTAGGGGGATTCGATGAAGAGTAGGTTCAGGGATTTAGAGACCGTAAAGCTAATAGCATGGAGCCACCAAGTGGGCAGGTGGGGCATTTGGATGCACTAATAGTATGGAGCGACCTAGAGGGCAGTGGGCTACTTGCATGCAAGCATACTACTGGGGATTCCTATGAAGCAAGGCAGAAAAGCTAAGTCAAAAGATGGCACCTTTCTACATCAGGCTTTTTGATACCTCTGTAATTAAGCAGGAGTGGGAGGGGAGGTGTGCAGGTTCAAGGTGGGGGAAGGGATAGACACAAAGTAATGCAAGGCTGAGAGTCAGAAAAACTGGACTAAGCCACCTCTAAAAAGAAAACAGGAAAACCAAGCTAAGTTAATTCCAGGTCAGTGTGGCGCAGTATTTACCTAATAACTACAGATGTTATACTACTAATCTAGTACAGAGTGGTGAAAAGGACGACCCCTTCTGCAGGGAAAAATAAAAGAAGTATGGGCTGCAGGTACATAGGTAAACTTTTTCCAAGAGAAAGTAGTTTTAAGTAATTGACCTAGGAGTATTATAGGAAGAGAGAAATGGGGGGGGGGGGCAGTAGTGTGCACGCATACAATGAAAGGGGAAACAGTCTTCAGTTTGGAGGACAGATTAAATACAACTCTAACATACACTAGTGTAGCTGAAAGCACTTTAGTGTTCCACCGACAATCGTGAAACTTATGTTTTGCTCCTGCAAATAGAACCTCACAATCTCCTAATCTAACTGCATCCTTATTGACAGTGTTATTGCAAACAAGTTTAGAGTGAGCTTGGATAATATGCTATACCAAGGAATCACATAAGAGATGACTTGTTATGGTGTCTTTGAATATTTGCAAGGACATTGACTTGATCAGAGTCTGTTATGAGATCTTCAGACGTACCCCACATTTTTAACAATAAACATATAAATGCTGTACTTATTTCTGTCCACTTTCAAGCATTTCTGCCAGTCTGTCCAGCAACTTGATAAGGCAGGAATCACTTTCATATTTAATAACTCCTCATAACAGAAGATCATCAGTTATGTTGACTACAGCTTCTACCCCTACAATCATTTTTGGGAAGGGTCTGCAGGATCTCCCCAATGGCTACCATTCCTAAAGCCATTCGACCTACTCATTCCTTCACTCAGGAGATCACTTCACCCTATATGTTATCTCAATGGAGTTGAGAGTCAGATTGTATTAGGGAGTGGGACATTTGGTAGATCCTGCAGACTGTCCTATTCCCATCTCCTCAGCAACCAGTGAGTTCTGCTACACCTGCCTTGGGAGGTTCTATATGTATTTCCATACACGCTCAACTTCCCAACCAAGGAGCACACTGCCTGTAATGCTGGCACGCTAGGTTCTTTCTGCTGATAGAGTTACAGCCTCACTCCTTCTGGGTGTTGCCAATGCAGTGAGCCAATCTGCCTCCCTCCCCCCAGGATGGGTGAGCTGGCATGCCTAACAGTTTGTTTTTATCATTTGTTTTGCTGGTGGACTATTCTATCTTCACATTATGCATTTCAACTGTCCCAAGAGACATTTCTTTCTAATTCTTTTCTTTTTGCCTCTACACTGTGTAAAACATGATGGCCAGATGTATTTCAGTTTTTATAAATGTCTGAAAAATAATTCAAGCCTCTGAAAAGCTTACACTCTGCAAATATGATTAGCAGCTCTACAACATGCTTTCTTATGCCTGCATCTACATCATTTCTACTTGTTGTCTGATTGTTGTTTACCTTGAAAAATATGAACACAAATGTCATTTTTATTTGTTTTCCTTTTATTGATTTTGAGCTTTATTTTTGCCCTTATGTTTGTTCACAGCTTTTATTTTGCACCATTCCACTTCCTCAGTCATACATTTAAACTCAGTAGTTGGAAATTCATTCAGTTTGCATACAGCATAGTGCTTTATCAAGTGTCAGATATGCCTGTGTTCGAAGTCAGTTACATAAGCACCTATTGACTCCTGAACCTCTCAGATTATACAGAAAAATAAATGGCTTATTCATGGAAGATTCTTCTTTGGCTTGCAATATACCTGAAATCTCTGTTAAAAATACTAACCATAGGTCTCATCTCTTATGTATTTCCCATAATGAACTCATTTAGACATGCTCTGCATGCATTTTGCCTCACATGTGAAAACATATTAAGAGTACTGCATTTATAGTAAGCTGCACTGTTAACAGTCAGCAGCAATACAAAATAAATATGTTGATAGCCGATTCAGCTACAACAGTAAATTAAAAAAGCAGTCATTCTTTCATTCATAAAACACTGAATAAAAGGATGAATGAGCTATGTTGCTGTTTGTGGCCTTTTTGTGTTAACTGTCTATTTCTGAATGGAGCTTGAGCTGCATGCTACAATCTGCAGCTCATTTAGAAAATATGCATGTATATATATGTTCCTGGCTACAACCTACAAAAATATTTTAAAACAGAATCATTCATTCACTCATTCATTCATAACGACATGGTGAGTGAATTCATGAATGAACAAATGAATGAGCTGTTTTTCTAGCATTTTGCCCTCACCATTATTTTTACAAATGAAGCACTATTACTAGTTCTTCATTCATGAAAAGCAGCAAGGACAAAAATGGGGAATAATGCAGCTCATTCATTCATTGCAAGAAATAACAAGTGATGGGGTGCAAAATACACTACCACTTCTAGTATTTGTTTTAGGTATCGGCTCAATGTTTGCTGGTTGTTTAGAGAGTAAGAGGGGTATAAAACATATGTACATTACATTTTGTGGGAATTCCCGAACAGTTGCGTAAGGACTCTGCCATGTCATTCATTCATTCATTCATTCATTAGGGAAAAATATGAATGAATGACCTTAACTTAAATGGCTTATATTTTTCTTGAATAAACAGATCTTCTTTCTGGTGAGGGCTGGGGATGAAAGTAAACGATCATCAGAAATCTGCATGGCTTGCACTGCTTTCACTTTCTGTGTGCGTGTGTCTGTGTGTGTGCATGTGTGCGTGTGTGAATGAGTAGACACACACACACACACACACACACACACACACACACACACACACACACACACACACACACACACACACACACACACATGCACACACTACAAACATACACAAAAGAGTGGTATATACCCTTGCATCTGCCCACTAAGAATATCATTACATTTGCTGACACTAACTTGAGGCATTACTAGTGTAGCAGGTGTGCACTTTAAGTAGACTAGATTGTCATGTTGCAAAATGTCTACATCTTTTACTGAAGTAATTTTGTTACTCAGTTTGGGGTCATCAGCATTTTTGGTTACCCATAGCCAATGCCCCTCTTTCATATCTGAGAAGAACAGTCCAGAAAGAAATGGCCTTGGTACATAGGCATATGGGACATCATTGGTAATCCCCACTGTCATAGACATGTAACTACCACCCTACCCTTATTTGTTGTGCCCTGTAGTGTTTTACCCATTGTATTACAAATGAATTAGCAAATAATGCTTTTAATTTGGCAATTATTTCTTATTTCTTTGTGAGAATATTGCTGAATTCCTTAGCAAAGTCAAGTCATGCTGCTGGGATAGGACAATACACAGACAGGCCACTGCTGAATGACTGTTTACTGTGGCACTGTGTAAAAACATGGAGATTTCATTGTGCAAGGGTAAAATGGTCTTTCAAATCAAATGCCCCCCTTTTGTTTTTAGTGACGTAGATATAATTCCGTACTGCATAATGTACTTTGTTTCCTTTTGCAGATTATAAAATAAAGTCATTGTATTCTTGACCTTTAAGCCACTGTTACTAGAGAATACAATAGCTAACAAAATATAACATGTAATACCAAATAATGTGTATTTCATTAAAACAAGAAAATGTATTTGGTTGAAAAATCATTTCAACTTTACACAATAAAACCGGTACGCTTTTTGTGTGACATGACAATAGTATTTTCAACATTTTGATAGCTTATCACTCACTGTGGCCTAATTTTTACATAATGATCTCTCAACATATCGAGAGATCTGTTACTAATATGCCTTTTTACTTCTCTTTGAAATCAAAATATTAATTACTTTTATTGCTTCCTTTTGTGTGAAATAAAGGAACATTGCACAACATACCTTTTCTGTTTTTTCTCTAATTCCTCTGGTGGGCAGACAAGTTTTCAGGCCAACTACCCTGCAGTTATAGTTTAAGTGAAGGCATTCTAAGTAAAACGTGAAGAGCTGCAACAATGAACAATGGTGGTCATACCTCTCAACCTCTCAGTGCAGGAAATCTGGACAAATCCAGAAAGAATGGGGGGGACAAAGGCCCAAAAATAAAGACAGAATTTAAATATTTATTTATTTATTTATTTATTTCCAGTTTGATTACCGGGGAAGTCAGAACATACCCATTTTCAGTGGCAAAGCAAATACAATCTAAGTTACATAGTGTAAAAGATAGTAATAAAATATATACATTTGGAATAACATTACATTGAATACAGTTAGTAAAACATCATATTGCTCATACAAACTTAGAAAGTTGCTAGAATAACAAGTTTTGCATTATTATGTATTTTCTGGAGGATGTAAAGTCTGAAACTCAACTGTCTGTCATTTTTAGTATTATTTAGTAACTTCAATTTTCAATGATTTCCCAGAAAAAAAAAACAAATTTTATAAGGATCTCACTAACAATACCAGGCAAAAATATGGACATTCTATGAAGATCTATACAGTTGAGAGGTATGATGGTGGCACATGGTAAAGTGTGTAAAAAATAAAAAAGTGAAATTACTGCATGCAAGTATGCGATTTCAGATTTAAAATTTTATTTCCATGCAAAAAGGCTATACAGTGACTCATCTCAAATTAGACATACAAAATATACAAAACAGAATTTTCTTATTTAATTTTATATTGAAAATCAGAAAATAAATTAGATTGTTATTGCTCTAATGCATATATCTTTGACACCGTAGACAAGATGACTGAAAGCAGAAACACAAGACAATGTGCTTTACTGAACTGCACTGTCTTACAGATGTCACATGACACACAGACCCTGCTGCTGGCGACTACATTTAAAGACACATATCATCACTATAAATATACCTATGAACATATACTACAGTACTAGATTAGTAAGTACTTCGGAATCTTTTTTGAAAATGTGGAATTTTGAAGCAGTTAAGAAAAAGGTTGATGATTTTATAAGAAATATTTACAGATTGGCATTTATATTAGTTGCACATTAGAAGTTAATATTATCTGTGCTACAAGAAAAGAAACCGAAAAAAGTCAAGAGGCAAAAATACCTAACATTTTGCAGATCTACCAAAAACTAACCTAGTACTTAGAGCTTTTATACCCTGATTGAGTGCAGAGTGCACAAGGTGTTCTCTCATCAAGTTTTTTTTTTTTTTTGGAGGGCAACCCAGATCGATCTATCCATCTATATATACATGTAGAAAGAGAGAAGAAGCTGTTCTTTTTGCCCAGTGCTCATTTGTTTGACCTAGAAAAACTGTGACTTGGTTCTACTGAACATTGAATTTGCCAGACATGCAGTTTCCCAATTTTGGTTATGGTGAGTTTTGCATGGAGTAGCTCAACAGGGCCGGTGCAACCATTTTAAGTTACCCGGCCCACAGCAAGTTTTATGATGGGGGCCCTGCATTGGAGGATGTAAGGTATGGCCATACCCCCTTCCCTTTACTTCAATCCTCAAAGTTTGCTAGAAAAAACAAACTGTTTTCAGGGACAGATTACAAATAACAAGCAGTTTGAAACAATCTCAAAGCCTATACCCCCCCCCAACAACCTCTCAGCACATAAGACATAAGATTATGGCTTTAAAACATAGGGTTTATGAACTAATAAAGATGTTAGAACAGATTTTGCAGTAGCATGCATTGCATGAACCTAAATTTTTGTGGGTAACAGACCAAAATACCAGGCAAACATCTCAACATCAAGCACCATTCTCACAGCCCCTACCCCCACTTAATGTCTCAGCACATTTCTAGACAAAGCCAAAAATAATGACAGAACAAAGGCATAACATCAGAGATAGCTTTAAACATTGCTATTATAAACTTAAAGGTGCTAGAGTAACAGGGTATGTATTAGTATGAATTAAAACATCAGTGCATTCTGCAGAATTCTCACAGCCCTTACCTCCCAGTGTTCCAGCATATAATTTTAGATAAAGCCAAAATTTATTGCAGAGCAGATATATAACATTAGTGATAGTTTTGACATTTTATTTTAAAGATAATATAACACATTTTGCATTAGCTTGTATTACAGTAATTCCTGTATATTCCACATTCTCACAGACCCCACCCCCAACCCTTCAGCACAATAATTCTGGACAAAGCACGAAAGCATAAGACAAAAGCTAAACATCAGGGAAAACATTTAAAAAATGCTTATAAATATGACTGAATGGGTTTTCCCATAATTTGGTGAATTGTTTTGCCTCAATCCTCAAAGTTTTGCTAGAAAACCAAATTGTTTTGAGGGACAGACCGCAAATATCAAGCAAACAGTCCCACACTGTCCAATGCCCAACCCCTCATCACCATTCTCTTAGCACAGTAATTCTGGATGAGGCAACAATACGTAAATAAAAAAAAACAAGACAAAGACTTAATATTACGGATTTAAAACACTTGGCTTATGAACCAATAAAGATGCAAGTATAACATATTTTGCAGTAGCATGCACTGCTTGAACCAACATTATTTACAAGAAATAGACCAAAAACACCAAATATTTGAATACCGTGCAACATTCTTACAACCCCAACCATCCTCCTAACCTCTGAGCACAACAATTCTAGATAAAGCCAAAAATAATTGCAGAACAAAGGCAGATCATCGAGGATAGTTTTAAACATTGGTATTACAAATGTAGAAAAATTTGTAGAACAGGGTTTGCATTAAAATTATATTTGTGCATTCTGAAACATTCTCACAACTCCTATTCCATTAATACAACCTTTCAGCAGAATTCTGGCCAAAAAAAAAGAAAAACAGGGCAAAAGCATAGCATCATGTATTTAAGCACTCATCTAATAAACTTATAAAGATGCTAGAACAGGTCTTGCAGTAGCATGCATTGCATGAACTCACATTTTTTCATGAGAGAGAGCAAAAATACCAGGCAGATATGAAAACATTCTACAACATTCTCACAGCCCGTACTCCCCTCCCATCCTCTCAGCACAACAATTCTGGACTAAGTAAAAACTATCATAGAGCAAAGACATATCATAAGAGATAGTTGTAAACATTGCTGTTACAAAATTAAAAAAACAATACTACAATCATAGGGTTTACATTAGTCAGCACATTTCCTTGGCTTGTCCCAATGATGTCCCAAACCTCAAGATGCACGCACTCGAAACTCTCCTTAGCATGGAGAACATCGATATCTGTGCAGTAACAGAAACCTGGTTCAAGGCTCCCGAGAGCACCCCAGCACTACCAGGTTATACCTCATACCATGTTTTTCGGCCCCAAAACTTGGACCGAACCACAAAAGGAGGGGGAGTATCAATATTCGTCAAAGATACCCACACCTCCAGGTTGGTGGCACAGCACGAAGCATCAGAGACTATCCATGTGCAACTAACTGTGGGTAAAACTGCCTTCCAGTTTATAGCCTGCTACAGACCACCCTCCCAAACACAGGAACCCCACTTGGCCTTCCTGAGAATACTGGAAAATATGAAGGTCTCTCCAAACACCATTATATTGGGTGACTTCAACTACCCAAACATAGACTGGGAGCATTACTCTAGCTCCAACATCCTAGCCCAAAGGTTCCTAGAATTTATAAACTCAAATGCTATGGAACAACTTGTTACCACTCCCACAAGAGGGGAAAACATACTGGACCTGATCATCACCAACATGGGGACACTATGCTCCAGACCAGAAGTGTATCCCTCACTGGTAAGATCAGACCATAAACTAATCTCACTGGATATTCACATCCCGACCCCAGCCCCTGCTCAGAAAACCACAGTGAAAAACTTCTCTAAAGCAAATTTCACATGCCTCAAAACCGAGGCGAAATCCTTCAGAGCTCCCGGGCCTGTGGAAAATACGGCCCAAACCGCAGAATCCTTTATAAACGCATTCTATGAACACCTTCAGGAATGCATGGATCATGCAATCCCAAATAAAACCAAGACCCAATCCTCCAAAGGCAGGCGTCCTGCCTGGTGGACCCCAGCCATAAACAAACTATACAATAGAAGGAGGAAGCTACTACATGATAGAGCAAAATCCCAAAAGGAAGGCATCTCTGATCAGTATTAGCAAAAACTACGGGCACTCATAAAATCATCTAAGGCCAGCTTGAGAGAAAAATTGCACAGGACACTAAGGATAATCACAAGGCTTTCTTTAGTTATGTTAGGAACCTGGGTGGGAATTCCCAGATATGCTCAGAATTAGTCCAAAATGACAAAAAATACAGCGAGCTCACAGACATTGCCAACATCCTAGCTGACAGGTTCAGTGCAAACTTCTCCCCCCTCCCCACCAAAAGGCAAATATCTATCCCAACAGAGTGCTGCCCCCCTGACATCTCAGATGCTCAGGTAAGAGCCGCCCTCTCCAAAGCAAAAAACACAGCATCAATGGGACCAGATGGTGTCCCAGGCTGCGTCCTACATGAACTCCAAGAAGAGCTAAACCCAAACATAAAACTACTGTTCAATCTTAGCCTTACTACAGGATATGTACCCAAAGAGTGGCATACAGCAACAGTGGTCCCTCTCCACAAAGGTGGTGCCCCAACGGATCCTGGAAACTATCGCCCCATAAGCCTGACTAGCTTGGTCTGCAAAGCTATGGAAAGGATCATCATGGACCTCATAAATAAAGATATTGGGGACCTACAGACACTGGATCCTACCCAGTTTGGCTTTGTTAAGGGCAGATCCTGCCTCTTAAACCTGGTCGATTTCTTTGAAACAGTCACCAAGGCCATTGTGAGGGGAAGGTGGTCCACACAGCCTACCTAGACCTCGCAAAAGCCTTGATACAATACCCCACTCGGGCATTATAGATAAGCTCACCAGCTTAAATATAAACCCTATGTCACTAGATGGGTTGCAAACTGGCTCAAGGACAGAACCCACATGGTTAGAATTGCTGGAGCCATGTCAGACTCCAAACCAGTTACAAGTGGCATCCCGCAAGGCTCAGTCCTGGGACCTCTCTTGTTTGGTATATATTTCTCCGCGGTACAGGCCAACACGGAAGGACTGTGGCTGACCAAGTTCGCAGATGACTGCAAACTGGGCGCCATAATCAACTCTCCAGCCGACACAAGCATCCTCCAAAAGGGCCTCATAGAAACAGACAACTGGTGCCAGAGCCATGGCCTCAAGCTAAACGCCAAAAAGTGTATAGTCATCCCTTTGGCAAAAACAAAGTGCCCACAAATTACCACATAGGTGGTAATCCATTAAGTACAGAAGAAGTCATTAGGGACCTGGGGACCCAAGTTGATAGCAATCTCTCATTTGACAACCACGTGGCCAAAGTGGTTAGAAAAACATTTTATATAGCCCACCTAATCATGAAGGGATTCACATCTAGATCAGGGAGGTCATCGTACCTCTTTACTCATCCCTCATCAGGCCCATAATTGAGTACAATGCCCTTTTGGGATGTACCTTACCAGACACCTGCAGCAACTGGAAAGACCCCAAAATTACCTCACCAAGAGGATCAAAGGGCTCAAACAGATGCCATATGCTGCCCGGTTAAAGAAACTCCAGCTCTACTCAGTGGCATACCGCCTGCTCAGAGGCGATCTGTGCCTGACGTATAAAGCCATGTCCAACCTGGAATTAATGGACATGCTGCACCTCAGAAAATCCAAATCCCATCGAGCTACGCTCGAGAGACTTGAACCTCAGCACTGAAATAAATAGGACATGCTGGAGGGACAGATTCATAACCCAGAGGCTCCCTTCACTCTGGAATAAAATCCCAGTCCAGGTTAGGCAGAGTCCCACATTGACTCTCTTCAAGAGGAATCTTGATGAGTGGATGGGAGATCGTAGGTTTACCCCAGCTATCACTTCTGTGTCACTGTTAGACAGAGGAACAGTATACTAACCTCAAAAAAAGGCATAGCAAAATTAATTTAAAATGGGTGGCGAAAGCCAAACACACTCTGGCTAGGCTTATAAATGCCCTAGGGCAGATAGCCTAGTATGAACCCATGAACCTATTAAATCATCTGCAACATTTTCACAATCACTATCCCCCCACTACCAACCTTTCAGCACAGTTCTGGAAAAAGCAAAATTAAATAAATAAAAATATTAATATTCTTATGCAGGACTGACTAAAAGACTAGAATCTTGGCATTAATGATCACAGACAAGCCCCCCCCCACCATCTCTTAGAACATGAATTCTGGACAAAGCTAAAATAAAACCTTTTAAACCAAACCCCCTCTCCACCCCCCAATTCTCCAAGACTTCTGTGTCCCCCCCACCAAAAAAACTTGCACAAAACCCAGCAACTTACCTTTTTCTGCAGTAAATGGCTGCTACTAATCCTTTGCTCACTCTAAAAGATTGAAAGTTAACAACTGCTGGCTACCACACAGACCAGTTCAGCCTTTTTAAATTTGTCCTTAAAAGGAGATTTTTTTCAGACCTTTTAAAAACTGCTCTTAGAAGGCCAATTGAAAATGCATTTCCTTGGCTTGTCCCAATGATCGCTGTTGAAAGGCTTTCTTCCTAAGTCCTTGTCCTTCTCACGCCGCCAGTAATCCAATGAACAATCTCCCAAAAATCCAAGTAGCAACGTAAACATTTCTCTTGAAAAACAAGAGACAGGAATGCTTGCTACACACATGCCTTTTTAAGGGCAACTAACAAAGGAAGTGCTTTGCAAGGACTAGTCAGGTCTTTGCTTTGTCACTTCCTTGAAGAGAAAACAAAAACACGCAAGTTACTTCCCTGGATTTTGCAACCAATCAGGTCCTTGCTTCAGTGAAGTGGACCTGATGGAGTGCAGCTTTCAGCTGACATCACAGCTTACAGGGAAGGTAATTTCAAAAAAGTTTTGGTGGTGCCACAAATCGCATGATGTTGCCATACTAACGAGTCTGCCAGAACCGGGCAAAGATGAAGGAGAAACCTGCGGCTGCCTGTGTGCAAGTTGGCTATACATTGTTAGTGGGGGTCATTGCATGTGGGGAGATAACTGAGGGGCCCCTGCGACCTCAGGTTTGGCAGGTGCCTAATCCCGGCTATGCAGCTCAGGTTTATCATATTGCTTGACCCACCTTGAAGTTTGCTGTAAATAGAGACACCACCACTTTTTGTCTCTTTCTGTGCAGTAACTGGTCTAAATGTATGAAAGGCATTATAGCCTTGCTCTACTGGTGTGCATTTTGTGGCTTTGCACCACATCTCATTAACTACACAAACATCTATATTCTCCAGAGTGAGGAGAGCTTGCAAGGAGTAGAAATACAATATCTTCCATTTGTTTTGTGGCATCAACCTTGAAGAAAGTAGAATGCTGCTCACTGCTAGGCTCATACCTGCCTGGGGCAAATAGGTGGAGAGTTCCATCATGTCTCACTTCATATAATTCAGGGGAGTATGTCTCAGGTCAGTTATGCCCACATGGACTATGACTAAATCATACTAGTACTTGTGGTTCAGTGACTTGAATGTGTGCATGATCTGATGAATCCCGGCCTTCATAGGCAAATGACCATAACCCTCTCATTGTTCAGTATGGTGAATGTGACATCAGTGTGTCTCATAATGGAGTCTCCTATGACCAAAATAATGGATTGTGAGGTTGTCTGCCTTATGAGTTTAGACACTGAGATGTGGCTGAATATGTCATGGTGGATGCTGTGCCAGTAATGTGTTTTGCAGTTTGCTAAAAATACCTATTGAATTTCTGTGTCTCAGAGGCCTTTGAGATTTAAGTAGTGAAATTTTAAGAGTCTCCACAATTTGATTCATTTTCAGCCAAGACCCAGGGGAGAAAAGCTGCACAAAGAAAAGAACAGGAAATGCATATATGTAGGTGAAAACTGACATTGTATTACAATATACTGTAGCTACATAGATTAATACAAATATTAATGCACATATGACATGTATAATAACACAAATATACCATAATTAAAACAAAATAAATACAGTATCATGTAGCAATGAAATGTGCTGACATGTTATACGTATGACAGTTCATTACTCACTCATAAAACAAATGTCAGAGTGGAAAATTTCAAATGGTGGATAAGAAGCAGGACAGCAGAGAGGGAAGAGTGAGAAGCATTTGTTAGAAGTAATAATTGAGGAAGATATGGAAGACAGGAGAAACAATGAGTAAAAGCAAACTTACAAGTAAGAGAAATGAAACCAAGGAAGAGGAGAGAGAGGATGTATACAGGTATTAGAGGAGAAGGAGCTAAACTGTTAACCAGGACAGCATCAAGTGCAAAGCCAGCAGGCAGAGAGGCACTCTTTTAGTTGCAGCTTATAAATGAATGTTATGTAGTGCCCTAATTGATACATGGAGCATATTGCAGACGTTTGCTACACACTGTGAATATAGACTTTGAATGCAGTTTTTGTAAGGCTTATAGATGTGAAGCACATTTTTGTCAGAAGATAAAGGTGACGACTTGGGGGGTATTTGCCCCACAAACTCCCTTACTTAAATATACCAATCGTGCAGTCACACAGCGATGGAGAAAAGATAAAAAAGTCAACCACTACTTCCATTCAAACAAAAACACAACAACCCTGATACTCTGTAGACCTTATAATGTTCGGTCAATCATGATTCAGTCAAATGCGATTGTCATTTTTGTTCAGTCCACAGTGATTTAGTGAAATGTGATTCAGTCGAAAGAAACAATACCATATATGAATGCGTATGTGTATGTATGTATTCATGACTCTTGTGTATTTTACTGTTTGTCTTTAACTGTTGACATTTATGTGTGCATTTGAATTTTACAGATACCATGGTCTCTCTCTTTATCTCTCTCTAAATATATGTTGAGATGATGGGTGCTATCCTGAGTAAATTACTGCACATTTCCAAGGAGGGAGATGCAGTGCCTTTGTAGATGATGTATTTGGATGGTTCTGGAATGCCAGAAGTTGATGATATCAGATTTTGCCCATTTTTCATTACTCACTGTGAATGCACTTTTTCTTTCCTTTGAAGTATGATGGATGACAAACCGTCAGACAGCAAAATTAAGACACCTGTAGGGATCATGGCTAGCTGTAGGATAACTGTCAGCCCATTACTTTTTGTCAAATCTCTTCTTACTTGGTTTTTGTTCAAAACTTAAGCACACTCTGGAGTCCTGATGTCTGCAGTCCCCTTTCAGATGGTATGACTGACATTTTGTGAAGTGCCCCTCCCTTCCAATCGGAAGCGGTAAGGTTCATTGTTATTCAACTGCCTTCACACATTATACTTTCTGTAGTCATTCATATACTTTAGTTTCTGAAATAATGAAGTTTCATTCCTTCCCTTTAGAGTAAGTGGTGCAGTGTTCTCTTTTAATATGTAGAGTGGGCGAGTGTATGTGTAAGGGAAAGAGCATATGTCTGTTTGGGAGGGGTGAGACCGTGTGTGTGTGTGTGTGT